>NC_090253.1:27581777-27776777 GCF_037325665.1 Littorina saxatilis
GCCTCATTCACCCATATTCATCAGAACATAAGCTTTTTGCAACGTCATTGAAGGTCAAGGTCCCTTTAAGTTAACCTATCAAACCTCATAGTGGTGTTTATTGTTTATGGTTAGTGTTTTTCCCCTGGAGCAATTTTTGATTAGTGCTTGTGAACAAGAAACAATTAACCCCCCCCCCCCCCCCCCCCCCCCCCCCCCCCCCCCCCCCCTTCCACGTGGCGATATAACCTTCGTGGTTGAAAACACCAAAGAAAGAAAGTGTTTTAAACATTTTCAGTTCTCCATTTAGTTTGGTGAAGTAGTGTAGAGCATTTTTTGAACATCAATAATCATGTATGAATTTATTGCATGTTTGTTGCTAGAATATTAATCATTCTTCTGCTGAAGAACTTTGTGCCTGATGAAAGTAAACATTGTGGTCAGTCGCATAGGTACCCCCCGCGGGTTTGGGGGAAGAATTTACCCGATGCTCCCCAGCATGTCGTAAGAGGCGACTAACTGATTCTGTTTCTCCTTTTACCCTTGTTAAGTGTTTCTTGTATAGAATATAGTCAATTTTTGTAAAGATTTTACTCAAGCAGTATGTAAGTGTTATGTCCTTTGTACTGGAAACTTGCATTCTCCCAGTAAGGTAATATATTGTACTACGTTGCAAGCCCCTGGAGCAAATTTTTGATTAAGTGCTTTTGTGAACAAGAAACAATTGACAAGTGGCTCTATCCCATCTCCCCCCGTCGCGATATAACCTTCGTGGTTGAAAACAATGTTAAACACAAAATAAAGAAAGAATAGGCACCCCCTAAAATCAAAGGTGAGTTTTAGATACTAAAATGTGCCAACAATTTTAACAGCACACCCGAGTCCCCTTTTTGACTCACATGCGTAGCAAAAGTGAGTCTATGTACTCACCCGAGTCGTCCGTCCGTCCGTCCGGAAAACTTTAACGTTGGATATTTCTTGGACACTATTCAGTCTATCAGTACCAAATTTGGCAAGATGGTGTATGATGACAAGGCCCCAAAAAACATACATAGCATCTTGACCTTGCTTCAAGGTCAAGGTCGCAGGGGCCATAAATGTTGCCTAAAAAAACAGCTATTTTTCACATTTTTCCCATTTTCTCTGAAGTTTTTGAGATTGAATACCTCACCTATATATGATATATAGGGCAAAGTAAGCCCCATCTTTTGATACCAGTTTGGTTTACCTTGCTTCAAGGTCAAGGTCACAGGAGCTCTTCAAAGTTGGATTGTATACATATTTTGAAGTGACCTTGACCCTGAACTATGGAAGATAACTGTTTCAAACTTAAAAATTATGTGGGGCACATGTTATGCTTTCATCATGAGACACATTTGGTCACATATGATCAAGGTCAAGGTCACTTTGACCCTTATGAAATGTGACCAAAATAAGGTAGTGAACCACTAAAAGTGACCATATCTCATGGTAGAAAGAGCCAATAAGCACCATTGTACCTCCTATGTCTTGAATTAACAGCTGTGTTGCATGACCTTGGATGACCTTGACCTTGGGTCAAGGTCACATGTATTTTGGTAGGAAAAATGTGTAAAGCATGCGAGTCGTATGGGCTTTGCCCTTCTTGTTACTTTAGTTGCAAGATCAGTACATGTTCTATCACGGAATTTTGTTTTGTTTTTGTAATTATGTGTATTTAGAGATTTTTCAAACCAAACTATTAATCTTTGAGCTCAGATGTCCTACTTTTTGACGTATTGGTATGTTTATTCAAGGTAAGCTAGACGAATCATTTGTATCAGGAAACTAAAATAAATGAAATTCTGATTTTATGTGAAAAATTGAATCAGTATCACAACAATTTCAAAAATTATTCATATTATGTGCTGGTTAATGACTATTACATTTGCAAGCCAAAGCTCTGTTTGCATTCTGAATTTTGCATGTAAATGTCCCATTTCAAAGATCACCTATATATTTAGGTGTGTGTGTAGTCTTTTTAAGAACATCAATTATATACATTTATTGGATCTTGATTGCTTGAATGTGTATGACACATAATTCTTGTGTATGAATAAATGTGTATGACAAGTTTGAATATTGGATAATACAAATTGTTTGTATGGATTTTGATTCCTGTATGGTGAGGCAATGAACATGTGCGAGTGAGATGTCTATGATGGACAGCAAAATGTAGTTATGGATTCATGGCTGCTAGTCTCATTTCCAGTCATATTAAAAAAAACAAGTTGTTTTTACAAAAACACAAAACATAACTCAAGTTGTCTGCCACAAATACAATTAATTTTAATCAAACAAGTGTCATGCAGAAAATCCACTTTAAATAAGGAAAATCATCACAAAATGGAATGCATACTTTATGTTTATCACATCACAAGACACACTGGTAATACTTGGCAGGTGAGAGTTAACCCATCACACAATGGAATGAATATTTTTATCACATCATTAGACTGGTATTACTTGGCAGTTGAGAGTTAACCTATCACAAAATGGAATGAATACTTAATTTTTATCCCATCATAAGACTGGTAATACTTGGCAGTTGCGAGTTCATCCATCACAAAGTGGAATGAATACTTTAATTTTATCACATCATAAAGAATACATCGGTTCTACTTGGCAGGTGACAGCTGAACAGTTAGCAAAACAGTCACTATTTAATACTGGTTACAGAGACGAGGAATTGAGGCTGAAATTTATAAACTAAACAAGAAAGCTGAAATTGTGTGAGCCGTTTGTTCGTTCATGGGCTGAAACTCCCACGGCTTTTACGTGTATGACCGTTTTTACCCCGCCATTTAGGCAGCCATACGCCGCGTTCGGAGGAAGCATGCTGGGTATTTTCGTGTTTCTATAACCCACCGAACTCTGACATGGATTACAGGATCTTTTTCGTGCGCACTTGGTCTTGTGCTTGCGTGTACACACGGGGGTGTTCGGACACCGAGGAGAGTCTGCACACAAAGTTGACTGTGAGCAATAATAAATCTCTCGCCGAACGTGGGGACGAACTCGCGCTGACAGCGGCCAACAGGACTGAGCTACATCCCCGCCCTTGTGTGAGCAGTGACCTTCACTACAGAGGAGTGTAAAACTATAAAAGGAAAAGCAGTAGACAACGCCAGTTTTGGTTAATTTGGTAAAACATAAAAACAGACTATCGTTACACAGGGCACGAATATCACATTATCATAACTGTTACAAACGCTTTTGAGTTTATTAATTTGTATACCATTATGAGACAGTATAACAAAGTTGTTAGCGTGCAATTGATTTGTTTGTATCCGGTTTATGGTGTATATTGCCAAGTTTTGTATGGGACACTGTAACGCTAGTCCGAGTGCTTTTGATATTTTGCTGGCAACGTGTTATTCGTGTAGTAGGGGGGTTGAACCATTTATTCTGTACATTAGGTAACTGATACCTGATATGATGTGAAGTGCTTAGTTTACTTGATCAATAGTCGAGAGAAATACAATGCTTTACATGTTTTCCATGGACAGCGTTACACGGAACACGAAAAGCAGGCAACATAATGACAAACAGTGGTGCAAAAAAACAAATAAGAACAGAACACACTCTTGAAACACAACGGCAATTTAAATAATGCAAAACACAAACATCAAATCTTCGAAAGTCTCTCTCTTGCATTTAATAGCAAGTAAGAAATGATGTACGGTACAGGCACCCAAAATAAAGCTTATTTTACTGAGAGAAAAAACCCACACACACCTTGTCTTAATAATTTTAAGATTTCAAAGTTCAACGTTAAACACCCCCCCCCCCCCCCCCTGCAAAAAGCAAAGAAAACAATCAAAACAAAAACAAGGTATGTAAAGGAGTATAGGAAACCGGTTAAATCAGGGTCATGTTTTTTTTTTCCTTTGCAGCATGACCTCAAATAATTCAGTTTGAATACATTTGTGAATTCTCTTCAAAATTGCAGAACAAACATTTTTTCGCAGGGTGTGTACAGAAAGAAACACCAACACCTACGGCTACCAAGCAAAAATAATGCGAAACACAAACATCAAATCTTCGAAAGTCTCTCTCTTGCATTTAATAGCAAGTAAGAAATGATGTACGGTACAGGCACCTAAAATAAAGCTTATTTTACGGAGAGAAAAAAACCACCCACACCTTGTCTTAATAATTTTAAGATTTCAAAGTTCAACGTTAACACCCCCCCCCCCCCCAGGGTGTGTACAGATAGAAACACCAACAGCTACGGCTACCAAGCAGAAACTAATCGCACCATTGAAGGAAAGTTTTTACAATAAATAAAATCCACCCCCTTCAAGAACAGCCTGGGACAGCTTCTGCCTCAGTTCTTGACGTGTGGGGCAGACACCTGCATTCTGAGGGCACAAGTTGACACTCTGGGGAGTGGCTTTTCGGGTGTGTCCACAAACACCACGGTCAGAGGACTCTGGTACCCTCCTGGTACTGTGGACCGGCTCCCAGACATGAAAAACACGAAATCTGAGATGGTGGTTTCTCCGCACTTTCCATCTGAAACAAGACAAAAAAGAAATTCTGAAATAAAGGAAACATCATCCCGCTTTCTTAATAAGCATACAAGTACCAGGACTCAAAAGAGAGGGAATTATTGCATGCTTGTGTTCATTTGTAGAAGCGTAGAAATGTTAAGCATGCTTTGCGACACAGAATGAAATGCTATTTTGAAAGCGTAACTTTTCTTGAGACTTTTTTTGAGCTGCTTGACGTTCAGTTTGATATGTGAAGGCAAACGAGATTCATTTTCCCAAATCTTTGGAGCTTTCAGGGGTAAAACCATGTGCTTATCATTTGCTGCTTTACATATAAGTTATTCTCCTGGGCCGTTTCCCATTTTGTGACATGTATTTTCAGTCCTTAAAACATGTATTAAATGGCAACTTGAATGTATACTCTCCCAAAAAAGAAACTTGACACAGGTAAACATTGATGTTTTTCAAATATATAATATATGTTAGAGGAAAGCACCAAAATTCAGTTTGAAGTTTGTCGGTTACATTGTTGCTAACAACTAACCCATAAAAAGAACATAATTGAACCAAGACTTTACTAAGTGGTCGCCCTTTTATTGAATTGCAAAAATTCTCGTCTGCACAAAAATCATGTGCATGGAGAGTATCGAGAGTATACATATTTTCTTTAGTAATAATTTTTTTTCCAGTAATACTCCAGGTTGTTAATGATGCAGACTTGCAACAAAACAACTTTAAAACCTTTGTACTTTTACTGAACACTAAGACAAACAAAATGTGCAAGTATTTGTTATTCTATCTCTGCAGGCCAAGGATATTTATGAAACTAGTATTTGTGAATGAAATTAATTTGTACAGCTTAAATGTCTCAAGTTAAATTTAATAAAAAGTCTACTTTATAACATGGTTTTCCCTGGTACACAGCTCTGGAGATTAAAGCTGTGGTCTATTTATGACTTTCCTGGGCTACGAGGTTGAAAAATAGGGATACAATCATGTACAGAATTCTGTACAGCAAACGCTACCCGAAACCCCACCTATACGGCGTGTATGACCTTGAGAGCTTCAGTCAACGCTTGAATTTTTCAGGGATAACAGCCGGTTTGCTCTCTCAAGACTGATCATATTTTATCTTCAAGAGAGATCAAGGGGAAAAAATAAAAGCCCCGGCGAAGATTCGAACTCTCGACTTCGTGTCTCATGTCCTAACCACTAGGCTACTGCGCCAATTGAGAAAATGAAGGAAAAACATTGATATGAATTCATGTTATGTTATTCTTGAAGCAGCATGATTTATATCTCTATCCGCCCATTGTTCAGAAGTTTGTTTGTTTGTTTGTTTGTTTGCTTGCTTAACGCCCAGCCGACCACGAAGGGCCATATCAGGGCGGAGCTGCTTTGACATATAACGTGCGCCACACACAAGACAGAAGTCGCAGCACAGGCTTCATGTCTCACCCAGTCACATTATTCTGACACCGGACCAACCAGTCCTAGCACTGACCCCATAATGCCAGACGCCAGGCGGAGCAACCACTAGATTGCCAATTTTAAAGTCTTAGGTATGACCCGGCCGGGGTTCGAACCCACGACCTCCCGATCACGGGGCGGACGCCTTACCACTAGGCCAACCGTGCCGGTTGTTCAGAAGTGAATACATGTATAACTATTTCTTAGATGTCTGGTTTCAACTGGCTTTGGAGAGATTCAATTACTGTTCTTGTCATTTTCTTGCATGTTGTAAATAGAGATATCGCAGCTATTTGCATGGCGCGAATGTCGTGTAGCATGACGGTGTAAACATGTACTGCGATTCTGTAAAACATGTTTGCAAATAAAGGCAAATTTTAATGTCAATTTTTACGTTTTTGCAACGCATAAATGATAATTCAAGCGTAGAATGATATAAAATTATCAATTTTTTTTATCTTTGACAATACTGGTGTAGTGGCCTAGCGGTTAAGACATCGGCCCCGACATTTCGAGGCCCCGATGCCTTGAGTTCGAATCCCTGCCAAGTCGTTTATTTTTTCTGCTCGATCCTTCTTGACAACAAATATGCTCAGCTCTGCGAGAGCAAACCGGATGTTACCACTGCAAAATTCAAGCGTTGACTGAAGCTCTCAAGGTCATACACGCCGTATAGGTGGGGTTTCGGGTAGTGTTTGCTGTACAGAAATCTGTACATGATTTTGTCCCTATTTTTCAACCTCGTAGCCCCGGAAAGTCATAAATAGACCACAGCTTTAACCCATATCAATCAAGGTTTGTTATGAACCAAACGGCTTTCCATATGAGATTATATACGTACCACTGCCGCCGCCACCAAATAATCATAATATACACTTTACAACGGATTACACACACACACACACAGATAACAAGGTAATCTTGAACTTTAGCGTGACGAAAATGGTGTACGTTGTCAACCATGGGACATCATCTACACGAAAGAGTTGTCTCCCTTGTCTGGTCACACGGATAATTCCTTCTTTGATGGGTCAAATGCATTCGTACAGTTCATCATCGGAGTTCATTCCGTAACTTCAAAGGGATCTAAAATGACTTGTTATGATTACAAGTACAGGTTCTACAAATTTGGAGACTTAAATGCCTCTGAATTAAGAGCTATGAATTTAACACGCTAAAGTTCAAGATTACCGATAACACGATATAGCAGCTAGTCTCTCGCACCGAATTCCAATATTTTGCATCTTTGGTCAAAAACGCGTACAGGCCTCCCTTCAAGTTCAACTTCTGGATGTGGATGCCCCACTGACTCGGTGTAGATCGTCACAAGAACCGAATTCGTCTGATAAAACAATTAACTTACCCTGCTGTGCGAGCCTGGGCAACAGCGTTAATTAAAACTGCACTCGCAAACCTTCCAAAACATCAGGGACATTTGCCACCCCCGCCATCTTGAGCTGTTCAGTCTGTCAAAAGGCGGCAAAGCGAGGCTATGAAGACGCGTATAAGCTTAGTGTTTTTCATGTGGATTCCCAGTCCAAGTTTTTAAGTCGCTTAACCACGTGACTTATAACTGATTATTACAGGTGTATTTATTATTAAATACAGGTGTATTTAATTTTAAATACAGGTGTATTTATTTTTAAATACAGGTGTAATTATTTTTAAATACAGGTGTATTTATTTTTAAATACAGGTGTATTTATTATTAAATACAGGTGTATTTATTTTTAAATACAGGTGTATTTATTTTTAAATACAGGTGTATTTATCATTAATTACACCTGTATTTTATAATAAATACAGGTGTATTTAATAATAAATGCACCTGTATTTAATAATAAATACACCTGTATTTAAAAATAAATACACCTGTATTTAATAATAATTACACCTGTATTTAAAAATAAATACACCTGTAATTTATAATAAATACACCTGTATTTAATAAAAAAAATACACCTGTAATTAATAAAAAAAATACACCTGTAATTAATAATGATACTTATTGTATACGTTTAAGAAATAAATACAGCTGTATTTATCATTAAATACAGGTGTATTTATTTTAAATTACAGCTGTAATAGTTATGAGCCAAACGGCTTTCCATACACACACACACACACACACACACACACATACACAATTGTGCGGATTGTGTTAATGATCAGTACTGTTCTACTAAAATCCGAAGCAGATGGATTGCTAACGTTCCAAGGTCAAGAATCCAAGAGCAAGAAAGGTACGTCACAGTTTACGGGAACGTTCAATTATAGAGAGAATAAAACATTCACCGCCAGATTCACTGTCTAGTCACTGAGTCAGTCTATCGATTAGGCTACTGATGTTCCACACAGCTATATAGGCTGACCGGTAACTTGTGTGACAATTAGGTTTGTAAAGTAGGTTCGTGTTTGTTACTTGCAATGCATCAAATCACGCAAGTGAACGGCTTTTTCGGCACGAAAGTTGTGACCTTGGATCCTGGAGTAATTTTGTTCCTGTCACAGGCGCTTGTAGAGCTACGACAGTACAACTGATATTTCTATTGACTCGGCCGGACTCGCCGCGGCCGTGCGCCGGGCTTTAATAAAAGCGCATGTGGTTCCTGTTTGCTGTCACCATTTGTAAATGCACACTAGACATTGTCGAGTTTCGATCTCAACTGTTGTGTAGTCAGTTTTGTTGAGGACAAACATAGGGGGCGTTTGTTCTGCATGCCTATACAATCGTGGTTCAGAGTACTGAATCGACATTTTGGCGTCTTTGTTTGACGGTTTCCGAGACGTCGGCGTGGTGTTTGTTAAGGCAGAAAATCACAGATTAAACAAGTCGCGTAAGGCGAAAATACAATATTTAGTCAAGTAGCTGTCGAACTCACAGAATGAAAGTGAACGCAATGCCATTTTTCAGCAAGACCGTATACTCGTAGCATCGTCAGTCCACCGCTCATGGCAAAGGCAGTGAAATTGACAAGAAGAGCGGGGTAGTAGTTGCGCTAAGAAGGATAGCACGCTTTTCTGTACCTCTCTTTGTTTTAACTTTCTGAGCGTGTTTTTAATCCAAACATATCATATCTATATGTTTTTGGAATCAGGAACCGACAAGGAATAAGATGAAAGTGTTTTTAAATTGATTTGGACAATTTAATTTTGATAATAATTTTTATATATTTAATTTTCAGAGCTTGTTTTTAATCCGAATATAACATATTTATATGTTTTTGGAATCAGCAAATGATGGAGAATAAGATAAACGTAAATTTGGATCGTTTTATAAATTTTTATTTTTTTTTACAATTTTCAGATTTTTAATGACCAAAGTCATTAATTAATTTTTAAGCCACCAAGCTGAAATGCAATACCGAAGTCCGGGCTTCGTCGAAGATTACTTGACGAAATTTTCAACCAATTTGGTTGAAAAATGAGGGCGTGACAGTGCCGCCTCAACTTTCACGAAAAGCCGGATATGACGTCATCAAAGACATTTATCAAAAAAATGAAAAAAACGTTCGGGGATTTCTTACCCAGGAACTCTCATGTCAAATTTCATAAAGATCGGTCCAGTAGTTTAGTCTGAATCGCTCTACACACACACACACAGACACACACACACACACACGCACATACACCACGACCCTCGTTTCGATTCCCCTCGACGTTAAAACATTTAGTCAAAACTTGACTAAATATAACAAGTCGCGTAAGGCGAAAATACAATATTTAGTCAAGTAGCTGTCGAACTCACAGAATGAAACTGAACGCAACGCAACGCAGCAAGACCGTATACTCGTAGCATCGTCACTCCACCGCCCGTGGCAAAGGCAGTGCACGTGGAATTGACAAGAAGAGCGGGGTATTCGTTGCGCTGAGAAGGATAGCACGCTTTTCTGTACCTCTCTTTGTTTTAACTTTCTGAGCGTGTTTTTAATCCAAACATATCATATCTATATATTTTTGGAATCAGGAACCGACAAGGAATAAGATGAAAGTGTTTTTAAATTGATTTCGAAAAAAAAATTTTGATAATAATTTTTATATATTTAATTTTCAGAGCTTGTTTTTAATCCGAATATAACATATTTATATGTTTTTGGAATCAGCAAATGATGGAGAATAAGATAAACGTAAATTTGGATCGTTTTATAAATTTTTATTTTTTTTTACAATTTTCAGATTTTTAATGACCAAAGTCATTAATTAATTTTTAAGCCACCAAGCTGAAATGCAATACCGAACCCCGGGCTTCGTCGAAGAGTACTTGACCAAAATTTCAACCAATTTGGTTGAAAAATGAGGGCGTGACAGTGCCGCCTCAACTTTCACGAAAAGCCGGATGTGACGTCATCAATGACATTTATCAAAAAAATGAAAAAAACGTTCGGGGATTTCATACCCAGGAACTCTCATGTCAAATTTCATAAAGATCGGTCCAGTAGTTTAGTCTGAATCGCTCTACACACACACACACACACACAGACACACACACGCACACACACACGCACATACACCACGACCCTCGTTTCGATTCCCCTCGACGTTAAAACATTTAGTCAAAACTTGACTAAATATAAAAACGGTAGTAGCCTATTATTTCACCAGCTTCCGTTGAAATTCGTTGAAGTGATCTTTTTGTCGCAAAACAAATTAATATTTCGGGTGTTTTTCAGCCGTTGCTTTGAGTCACTTAGATAATAATAATAATGGAACATTTATGATTATATAGCGCTTCTCCACAGCTCGATCGCACGGGCAAACCCATTCGATCGTGCGCTCGGCCAGCAAGACAATTTGGGGATGGAAATGCAATTCTTTGCTGCTTTTTACCTCGGAAAACTGAGAAGACATGGTCGAAGAAAACTTTGGTCATACCTTGTAAACTGGAAGTATGGCTAGCCCCTTGCCAGCAATACAAAACTTCCGCCGCTATGCTAATGCACACATACGTCTAACCATTAGAGGGTGACTTCAGTTCAGTCTTCAGAGAATGCTTACTAGATTAATTTTTATGCAAGCAAAATAGTCTTGATTTGGCACACATTTTTCTTAGTTCCATATTTCCATTCAAATTCAGCCTTTTAGTATTCACTGAGTGTGTCCTTGAAAATGTGGATCCGGCGTTGTAGATCATATTCCTGGTCCAGCTTGATAAGAGTTCAATTCATGTGGTGCAGGCTCTGACATCAAATTAATTCTTGAACCTCTGCTTTCTGACAGTTTGACCAAAGTTTGACCCTGTGTTTTGAGTCTGCAGAACGTTTTTCATGTGAATCCTTTCAGTGTACATTCAGTCGACGTTTGTGTGCTATCGCTGATAAAAACCAGAGATATAATCTAAGTTTGGCAGACACACAGCGGACAGACAAACACACAGACACTGAAACAGTCAGACACTGAGACAAACAGAGCGAAACCAATACACCCCGTATTATAGTATACTGAACGGGGTGTGGAAAAGAGCATGGAAGCGGATAGGGACAGAAACTAAGCAAAGCAAGCTGTGGAAGAAACGCGTTATACTAAACTGATCTTTAATTTGTATAAGTGTCATTCTGTTTCAGGGTTTAGACCACGGGCGCGGCAGTAGCAGTGAATCAAGCCGGCTGGCACTGCAGGTTTTTAGTGCCCACAAGAACTGCTCATTGGACATTCAGAGTGCGTCCATATCATTGATAGCAGGCTAATTCAGACAGTCACGATGTTTGCCAAAATGAGATCAAATCTTCGTGTGCCTGCGTGTCTGTTTCTTCTGCTGGTGGTATGCTGTACGTGCCTTGCGCGTAGCACTGTGCATGACTCTCCGGGGGTCTGTGACGAAAATGATGTCAGTGTCGACAGTGTCTACGTGTCTTATGACGTCAAAAGTGAAAAGTTCAGCCTTCGTGACGTTATGGATGCCCAGACGGTAGCTTACGCCAGATACAGCAACTGCATCAACACCACTGGGTAAATCGTGTGTGTGTGTGTGTGTGTGTGTGTGTGTGTGTGTGTGTGTGTGTGTGTGTGTGTGTGTGTTAGTAGTGTGTGTGTGTGTGTGTGTGTGTGTGTGTTTCTGTGTGGCCTTCGAGTTTACTGCTCTGTCTCTGTCTCTCTCTCTCTCTCTCTCTCTCTCTCTCTCTCTCTCTCTCTCTCTCTCTCTCTCTCTCTTGACACCTCCCATGAAGATCATAATATAGGAACATCTCAGTGATATCATTGGCCATGTGTATGTTGCTGTGCTGTGAGTTACCTGACTGGAAGACTTTTCTAATTCTCAATCTCATGAAAACAACAACAACGACTTTCATTCCCTTTGAGGATCATACTCATTTATTCATTTCAATACTTCATTACAGTGGAACCCCCTTTTAAGACCCCCCAATATAAGACTACCTCCTTTTTCAGACCTTGTTTTCTCAGACTTTCTGTTCATAACCTTGGTATATTACCTCCCTTTTAAAACTCCCTCCTTTTTAAGACCCGCATTTCTCAGATTTCTGGAGGTCTTAAAAGGGGGGGTTCCACTGTATTCTCTTAGGTGCCAGGAGACTGATTTTACGTAACTCTCACTTAACTACTGTTGTTGCCTATATTTACAGCACTTCCCCCCCCCCCCCCTCCCTTACTTCTTAGATCTCATCACTCTCTTGTATTTTCAGGTTTGCGTACCTGACGGTGTCAACAGTCAACGACTACACCTATGTGCTCAACAGCTCCATTCAGGCCTACGCGGCGGGCCTGGCGGAAGGCTACATCACGCGGGGGCTGATTGACCTCCACTTCCAGAACACCATGACCGGCCTGTGTGACGGCAAGAGTGCACAGTGCCAAGGCGTGGAGAGATTCCTCAGACGCAATTTGGACTGGGTTTTCAAGATGGTGGAAGAGAACCCTGATGACAACTACTGGTACCAGGTGAGGAGATGGCCTGAAAACCCAAGGTCTTAAAATAGAGGTAGTTTTAAAGAGGAGGGTTTTATGATAGAGGTTAATTAACTGTACATACCATTTAGGCCAAACAAAAATATATATATGTTGGTTTCAGGTAAGGTGGCAGCTTTTTTAATTTTTTTATCGTTTTTTAAATTTAGTTGAGGTTCCTTCTCTTAGTCTCCGTATGGTTGGCAAAATGTGCCAACAGTTTTTGGTTTTTGGAGAAATGAAAACAAAGTTTTAGTGTCGGCGGGAAAAAATAGGGTCGGTCGGGTTACCCTAAACCAACGTATATTTTTGTTTGGCCTTAGTAAACTGGTCAGTACAATGGATTGCATCATAACATGTGATACATGTTTCTTTTGCTTGGTGCAACTGCTTTATGAGCAGTTAAACTGCATGGTCAGTACAATGGATTGCCTCATAACATGCGATACATTTTTCTGTTGCTAGGTACGACTGTTTTATGAGCAGCTGCGGGGCATTCAGGACGGCTTTGATGTAAAACCTGGCCGCATTACTATGGAGGTGGAGAATGTCTTTGGACTGTTGTAAGTCATGCGTGTGTGTGTGTGTGTGTGTGTGTGTGTGTCTTTGTCCATCTTTTCATATGTATCCTTAGCGGATTATGACATTATTCGGTTATTCTGCAGAAAAACAGAAATGCTGGAGAAAAACTGTTTACTTCTGCATAATGTCATCTTTCGCGAGAGCAACGTTTTTTTCTGCAGTAAAACAGTTTTACTGCAGTAAATTTGAAATAAAGAATGCTGCAGTAAAACGGTGATGTTGTTTTACTGGAGAAAAACTGTTTTCACTTTTTCTTCAGCATTTTGGCATTATTCAGTTATTCTGCAGAAAAACAGAAATGCTGGAGAAAAACTGTCTTTTCTGCAGCATTTCTGCATAATGTCATCTTTCGCCGAAGCAACGTGTTTTTCTGAAGCAAAACATTAAGTTACTGCAGTAAAATCAGTTGAAATCAAGAATGCTGCAGTAAAACGGTGCTGTTGTTTTACTGCAAAAAAACTATTCACACTTTTTCTGCAGCATTTTGTACTGGCTCATTATAATGTTGGAGCACGCGAGCCCCCCTCTGTCGAGAGATGGACTCATCCACAATTACCAATAGTTGTGCGGGACACGAATGTATTTAGTCTGTCTGACTTCCTTTCCGCCGGAAGTTCAAAGTTTCAAATTAAACAATGGCACCTGTTAGCAACATTGTCACATTTTCCCAGACGAACGCAGTAGTCCACTTCGTGTTTGATTTACTTCAGAAATTGTTCACGTTCGGCCGCCATTGTGAAGTTGAATATAATGCCCTTATGCTACACACCTTCTGATTGGTACACTGCGGAACAAACTATTATACTATCCCAGGGGGCGACGAATACAAACGCTACTTTACAAGGTCGTTCGTTTTTCTCCAGAAAAACTGTCACAGACTATTCTGAAGAAAAAGTTAATCGCAATTATGCTGCAGAAAACCAAGTAAACATTATGCTTCAGAAAAACTGTTTTACTGCAGTAAAAAACGTTGCTTCGGCGAAAGATGACATTATGCAGAAATGCTGCAGAAAAGACAGTTTTTCTCCAGCATTTCGGTTTTTCTCCAGAATAACTGAATAATGTCATAATCCGCCAAGAGCCAGTACAAAATGCTGCAGAAAAAATGTAAACAGGTTTTCTGCAGTAAAACAACAGCACCGTTTTACTGCAGCATTCTTGATTTCAATTTTACTGCAGTAAAATGTTTTGCTGCAGAAAAAAACGCTGCTTCGGCGAAAGATGACATTATGCAGAAATGCTGCAGGAAAGAACGGTTTTTCTCCAGCATTTGTCTTTTCTGCAGAATAACTGAATAAAGTCATAATCCGCTAAGGATACATACGTTCGTCTGCATCTTTCTGTAAAAATGTCTGTATTTCTTTTAATGAGCGATTGATTGTCATTCAGTTGTGCGTTCGTCAGTGTGTGTGTGTGTGTGTGTGTGTGTGTGTGTGTGTGTGTGTGAGAGCATGTATATGAGTGAGAGAGAGACAGAATCTGTCTGTCTGTTTGTCTGTCTATCTGTCTGTCTCTGTCTGTCTGTCTGTCTGTGTCTATCTGTTCAGCATATGTTCATCTGTCTGTTTTGTGCGATTGTGGGTGCGTGCATCTGTCTGGCTGTCTCTCTGTCTCTGCCTGCCTGCCTGTGTCTGTATCTATGTTGCTGTTCACGTCTTTTTGTCTGCGGGTTTATACAGGAAACTACTATTGCTTTGTTTAGGGCTGCACTTCAGCACTTGCAGTAAAACAAACTCGGCCTGAGATCGGATTAAATCTTAATAAAAACACAATCAAAGCAAAGGACCTAAAAAGTTTTAGTTCAACTGCCAGTCTTCTGTCTTATACACAGAATCCACAGAAAAACAGAACAAGCAACACACTCTCCGCAAATATTTTTCTTTGAATACAGTGGAACCTCCACCTCAACCCCTTTTAAGACATCTGCTGTCAGACTTTCCCCATTAGACCTCACCTTTCTTTTTACAGATTTTGTTTGTTTGTTTGTTTGTTTGTTTGTTTGCTTGACGCCCAGCCGACCACGAAGGGCCATATCAGTCAGGGCGGTGCTGCTTTGACATAACGTGCGCCACACACAAGACAGAAGTCGCAGCACAGGCTTCATGTCTCACCCAGTCACATTATTCTGACACCGGACCAACCAGTCCTAGCACTAACCCCATAATGCCAGACGCCAGGCGGAGCAGCCACTAGATTGCCAATTTTTAAGTCTTAGGTATGACCCGGCCTGGGTTCGAACCCACGACCTCCCGATAACGGGGCGGACGCCTTACCACTAGGCCAACCGTGCCGGTCCTTTTTTTACAGATCCTCCATTTTAAAACCCCTACATTTAGACCAAACAAATTCAGACTTTTTCCTGACAGTAAATTATGCATCTCCATGTTAAGGCTCCCTCTCCGTTTAAGACCTACATTTTTATAATTTTGTTTAGGTCTGAAAATAGAGGTACGGTACAACTGCATGCTCAACACTCAGCATGCTTATGTTTCAGTTTGCTCATGTTGCAGTTTGCTCATGTTTCAGTTTGCTCATGTTTCAGTTTGCTCATGTTTCAGCATGCTCATGTTTCAGTTTGCTCATGTTTCAGTTTGCTCATGTTTCAGCATACTTATGTTTCAGTTTGCTCATGTTTCAGTTTGCTCATGTTTCAGCATGCTCATGTTTCAGTTTGCTCATGTTTCAGTTTGCTCATGTTTCAGCATACTTATGTTTCAGTTTGCTCATGTTTCAGTTTGCTCATGTTTCAGCATGCTCATGTTTCAGTTTGCTCATGTTTCAGTTTGCTCATGTTTCAGCATACTTATGTTTCAGTTTGCTCATGTTTCAGTTTGCTCATGTTTCAGCATGCTCATGTTTCAGTTTGCTCATGTTTCAGCATACTTATGTTTCAGTTTGCTCATGACGTTTCAGTTTGCTCATGTTTCAGTTTGCTCATGTTTTAGTTTGCTCATGTTTCAGATTGCTCATGTTTCAGCATGCTCATGTTTCAGTTTGCTCATGTTTCAGTTTGCTCATGTTTCAGCATGCTCATGTTTCAGTTTGCTCATGTTTCAGTTTGCTCATGTTTCAGCATACTTATGTTTCAGTTTGCTCATGTTTCAGCATGCTCATGTTTCAGCATGCTCATGTTTCAGTTTGCTCATGTTTCAGTTTGCTCATGTTTCAGTTTGCTCATGTTTCAGCATACTTATGTTTCAGTTTGCTCATGTTTCAGTTTGCTCATGTTTCAGCATGCTCATGTTTCAGTTTGCTCATGTTTCAGTTTGCTCATGTTTCAGCATACTTATGTTTCAGTTTGCTCATGTTTCAGTTTGCTCATGTTTTAGTTTGCTCACACACATGGACGATCTGGAAGATGTATGGACTTCGCTGTACGGTCGGAATTCCACACAACAAGATTCTGATCATTGTTCCGTGCTGATCAAGGTCCTTCAAGGTCAAGATGGGGTCAAGGACGTCTTGATGGCGCATGACACCTGGTCCTCTTACAACACCATGCTGAGAATCCTGAAACGCTACGACTTTTATCTCCATAAAGTACCCACAGCTTCCGGTGAGTCTGTCTGTCTGTCTGTCTGTGGTGAATCCGACTGATAGAACTGCTTCTGGTGGCCTAGTTGGTACAGCACTGGACTTGTGGTCCTTGCGTTACAGGTTCGGATCTGGGCCGGGATGGACACAAGTCAACATTTTATGGGATGATTCCAAACTGGTATCCATGTCCCACCCCCATGTCACTGCTGTGGCATCATGTAACACGTCTCGGCTATTCTGTAAGAAGTGCAGATGTCTGATAACACCTTGAAACGCAAACACCTGGGTCAGTAATGCGGCTCTTGTTGCTGCTAGCTTTCTGCTTGGCGGGAGCAATCTGAATATTTTAGCAGTTGGATAGTAAAAATACTAAAAACAAATTGGACATGAAAGGACACCTGCAGTGTAGGGATATTTGGCTGGTCCCATGGGTGTTCTTTCACTTTGTCAAAAATTAAACACTGTCGACCATGTTCCTTGTTTCACATGCTGCAGCAAACTAAGGCAGTCACAGTGTGTCTGATCAAAAGTATATTTGTGAATTCTTTCATTTGCTTGTTGGTTGCTTGGTTAGTGTGTGTGTTTGTGTGTGTGTGTGTGTTTGTGCGTGTGTGTGTGTGTGTGTGTGTGTTTGTGCGTGTGCGTGTGTGTGTGTGTGTGTGCATACATGAGTGCCTGCGTGTGTGTGTGACAGTGTGTGTGTGTTTTTCTTTGTTTTTCTTTCTTTGTGTATTGATAATTTATTTTTCTTGTCGAGATCTAGTGTTTATCTTCCTTTGGTTGTTACCCATTTGTTGTAGCCCCAGCAATTGGTTCCAGCATGACGTTGTCGGGCTACCCAGGCACCTTGGTGTCAACCGACGATTTTTACGTCCTCGCCTCATCCCTGGTGAGTGCCAAAGCCAGGTCCATGTTTTTTTGACACCTTGCCCACTGTGTGTTGCAGAGCCTGTGCTGGGCCACACCCTCACCTTCTCCTCCTACCCTGGCGTTATTATCTCCATTGACGATTTCTATGTCTTGTCCTCAAACATGGTGAGTGTGGGAATAAATGAATAAATAAATAAAATAAATACAAAAGCAGATCTGTAGTATAGAGGTTTTTGTTTGTTTGTTTGCTTAACGCCCAGCCGACCACGAAGAGCCATATCAGGGCGGTGCTGCTTTGACATATAACGTGCGCCACGCACAGGCTTCATGTCTCACCCAGTCACATTATTCTGACACCGGACCAACCAGTCCTAGCACTAACCCCATAATGCCAGACGCCAGGCGGAGCAGCCACTAGATTGCCAATTTTAAAGTCTTAGGTATGACCCGGCCGGGGTTCGAACCCACGACCTCCCGATCACGGGGCGGACGCCTTAGTATAGAGGTAGTAGGGAATCAGTTTATTCAAGAGAAGTTGACAGGTTGCTTTTTTGTCATTGTTTATTTTTGTGTAAGAATGGATTGTGATGGGGGATGAAAATGTAATTGAAACTTTCTTATCTGAAGATATTTCATGTTTCCCCCCCCAAAAAAAATACATGGTACACATCCTCATCCTGATCCTAATCAAGCTCAACCATATTTACCTGTACGGTACATGTAGTCTGATTGCAGAATGTACTTTAAAAAATAAATACGTGTACAGTGATACCTGCGATGTGGGGCCCCTCTGATGAGAGGACACCTCCCTTAAAAGGACACATTCTGGGGTCCCTTTGTCTATTATCTCTACCAAAATATACCTGTCATGACAGGCCACCTGCAATGTAGGGACACGTTTAGCTGGCCCCAAGGGTGTCCTTTCATCACAGGTGCCACTGTACTTAACTTCTGACCAAATGATACTCTTTTTTTTTTCTTTTCTTTTTTTAAATGTAAGGTCTTTTAGTGAATGGGGAGGGGGGGGCATATGTTGCTATACATAGTTGTGACTTTTATAGGATAAAACTTGGGCTTTACAGCTGCGTGTTTACCCAGTTTTGGGCTCTTACACAAACTATGATCCGGGTCAAAAGGCTGAAAGTACACTCACTCACAAAAGCCAACATGTATGCATGCACACAGAGACACACATACACATGCACACATAAAAGCACACAGTTATTCAGTGGACGGCATGGCGGTATCATTCATATCCATTCGTAGATAACATTAGGCCAAAAAAAAAAATAGGTGTGGTTACGGTAACATAGCCCAAAAAAATAGGGTAGGTAGGTAGGCAATCACTTTTTTTTTTTTTAACTTTTTTTTCTAATGTGTACAAATTAAACCTACTTGACGGGGAAATAAGTGTGCGACACGGGCGCTTTCGCTTTCATTGCGTTTTTTGCACTCGTTTTTTTTGTTTTTTTTTGACTAATGTAATAAAAAGTTATAGGATCGGCCCCTAAAAATAGGGTAGGTTGGGTTACCGTAACCACACCTATTTTTTTTTTAGGCCTTACGAGTGTTGTTCTTCTTGTTGTTTTTGAGACCTGTCAGCGCGGTAACAAATCTAACAAACAAAACTAACAAATCTCTGTTCACATGTCTCACTGACAGGTGGTGACAGAGACGACAAACCCTGTACTGAACGATGCGCTCTACAAACTGATTCGTCCAGAGTCTGTGCTGGAGTCTGTAAGGATCACCGTAGCCAACCGACTAGCGGAACACGGTTCCGACTGGAGTAACACATTCTCCAGATACAACAGCGGCACGTAAGTGTTGGACTGAACTGAAAGTGAAAAAGTTCCATGTTCCTTAAATCTTGCATTTCGTCTAAAAGTGGCCTGTGTCTGCCCATAATGGACGGATGAAAGACAGACACATGCATCTTATTGCTGAAACAGCGAACAGAAAACACATTGCAGAATTATGTGATGGATGAGCTGCTTTAGTACAGTGGTACCTCCCCTAACGACCCCTCTATTGTACTGCTCCCTCGATAATACGACCCATTTGTCTGTGTCAAAAAACAAGAAAGGTATGTTATTGGAATGTAATATTTATAACAAACTAAATTTTACGTTCACTGACCTTCGACCCAGCAGTCTTTTAAGTGGACAGACAGACAAACATTTATAGTACTGAAAATAAACTTATCTGACATATTGTCCAGAAGCTCGCTCGGAAGACACAAGCGAGGTAATCCACGTTTCTGTGACTGATTACTTCTCCTTCTATTTCTTAATATTTCTTACATAGCCCCTGTTCCTAGACTTCCAATGAAAATTTCATGTATTTTGACAAATGTGTCACTTTGATGATTTTTGTGTGATTGTCGACAGCTACAACAACCAGTGGATGGTGATCGACCTGAAGCAGTACGACCCGTTCTTCCGTCAGGTATTGCCTGGTTTTCTCACCGTGCTGGAGCAGATTCCGTGAGTGTTTGTGTAATAGGTCTAGTTTTGGTGTGTGTGTGTGCGTGCGGGCATGCGTGTGTGTGAGCGTGTGTGTGTGAGTGAGTGCGAGCATGTGTGTGTGTGTGTGTGTGTGTGCAGAATGTTTTTGTCGGAGCATGTATGTGTGGTTAGTGCTTTTGCCTTGTGTACAATACATGCAGTATTGTATTGTGTGTGCGTGCATGCGTGTGTGTGAGCGAGTGTGTGTGTGTGTGTGTGTGTGTGTTTGTGTGTGAGTGAGTGCGAGCATGTGTGTGTGTGTGTGTGTGTGTGTGTGTGTGTGTGTGTGTGTGTGTGTGTGTGTGTGTGTGTGTGTGTGTGTCACAGTGCAGGATGTTTTTGTCAGAGCATGTATGTGTGGTTAGTGCTTTTGCCTTGTGTACAAAACAGTATACGTTTTCTTTCTTTATTTGGTGTTTAACGTCGTTTTCAACCACGAAGGTTATATCGCGACGGCAGTATACGTTGAGCATACCCAGATTTAACATTCACGAGGCCACTTGGTTCAGTAAACGAGACTTAGCCAGATGGGAAAGTCACATGCATGACAGTTTGTAATCCGGCACCTCGCCATACAGCCAGCCGTAGTTCTCTAGTTCTCGGTCTTCTGGGGATGTGATGTTTAGATCTATCGTGTTTTCAGGGGCAAAATTCACAGTGAGGACAAAACCAAGCAGTTACTGGAGACATCCTACTGGTCAAGTTACAATATACCGTAAGTCAGGCTGAGACAGGCTGCTTTTGACTTCGGATTGATCTATGATTCATGATCTCCATGATGTCTTTCTTTTCTCTTTTTCTTTTAATTTTTCTTTCTTTCTTCCTTGATTTAATTGTATTCTTCCTGTCTTTTTGTCTTTCTTGTTTTAGTTTCTTTCTTGAGAAACGAGAGACACATGTCACTTTTTTTTAAACTTTGGCATACTTTTTGTCAAGGGGATCATTTGTGAGTATTTGTGTTAGTGTGTGTGTGTGTGTGTGTGTGTGTGTGTGTGTGTGTGTGTGTGTGTGTGTGTGTGTGTGTGTGTGTGAGTGTGCGTGTGAATGCATGTGTCTGTTGCCCCTCAGGTGTTCACCTGTCTGTGTACATGTAGTTTTGTTGTTGTTAGTGGTATTGGTTGGGTTTTTTTACGAGGGGAGATTGGGGTAAAAGGGGTGGGGGTGGGTGGGGGTAGAGGGTAAGGTAAGGGAAGGCTTTTGACTTGAGCTCTGGCAGTTTTTAGCTGATTATTTGAGGTTCATTTGATCAGTTATAGATATTGTGTGTGTGTGTGTGTTTGTGTGTTTGTGTGTGTGTGTGTGTGTGTGTGTGTGTGTGTGTGTGTGTGTTTTATTTGTTTTCTTTTGTTTGTTTTGTTTTGGCAATCTTAGTTGGCTTCCTTCCTCTATTGTCTCATCATGGATAATGGCCTAATAACTAACAAAATTAACCAATAGTTCCGTTGAAGTTTTTTTTTATGGATATTGTGCAGGTATTATCCAGATATTTTTAAAGCCAGCGGCCTCCCAGATATGGTTGCAAAGTATGGCGACTACTTCAGCCACGACAACTGCCCAAGGGCCAAGATATTCGAACGCGATCAATCAAAAGTGACGGACATCGACAGCTTGACCAGACTAATGAGGTGAGATGTGGATCAGTCATTGTCATTTTTCTTCTTTATCACATGTTTTCTCTTTTTCTCTCATTTTTGAGTCACTTGAGAAAAAGTGACTCTATGTAATCGGTCAGTGTTAGTCTGTCCGGCCGTCCGTAGACACCACCTTAACGTTGGACTTTTCTCGGAAACTATCAAAGCGATCGGGCTCATATTTTGTTTAGTCGTGACCTCCAATGACCTCTACACTTTAACGATGGTTTCGTTGACCTTTGACCTTTTTCAAGGTCACAGGTCAGCGTCAAAGGAAAAATTAGACATTTTATATCTTTGACAAAGTTCATCGGATGTGATTGAAACTTTGTAGGATTATTCTTTACATCAAAGTATTTACATCTGTAGCCTTTTACGAACGTTATCAGAAAAACAAGGGAGATAACTAGCCTTTTCTGTTCGGCAACACACAACTTAACGTTGGGCTTTTCTCGGAAACTATAAAAGTGACCGGGCTCAAATTTTATGTGAACGTGACTCATTGTGTTGTGAATAGCAATTTCTTCCTGTCCATCTGATGCCTCATATAATATTCAGAACTGCGAAAGTGACTCGATCGAGCGTTTGCTCTTCTTGTTTAAGCACAGTCGGCATGCTTTTGTTCATTTTCATGCTTCTAATATAAGGGGTCATAGGGGTCACAGATAAAGTGGTGTTGTCTGGTAAGCAGCAAACAAAAAGGAAGTGTTGGACTTGGAAACTGATACACATATTTTTGAGTACTTAGATTTGAAGTAACTAGTGTAAAATCAGTTTTGGAACCATTCTCTTGAAACTAGAGGAAACTAACGGAAAATTTGTTAATGTTTAAACTTCTTCTTCTTCTTCTTCTTCTGCGTTCGTGGGCTGAAACTCCCACGTACACTCGTGTTTTTTGCACGAGTGGAATTTTACGTGTATGACCGTTTTTTACCCCGCCATTTAGGCAGCCATACACCGTTTTCGGAGGAAGCATGCTGGGTATTTTCGTGTTTCTATAACCCACCGAACTCTGACATGGATTACAGGATCTTTTTCGTGCGCACTTGGTCTTGTGCTTGCGTGTACACACGGGGGTGTTCGGACACCGAGGAGAGTCTGCACACAAAGTTGACTCTGAGAAATTAATCTCTCGCCGAACGTGGGGACGAACTCACGCTGACAGCGGCCAACTGGATACAAATCCAGCGCGCTACCGACTGAGCTACATCCCCGCCCAATGTTTCAACAAGTCTCAAGATTAATGCTGATCCTTTACAGGACTCGCTGAAGGCGGAATCTCTTCTCTTCTTTGCCCAACTTATGAGAGAAAAGGCACATTAATTTTTTCAAAAGCCTAAAAACCAGAAGACTTTCAGTATAACAGGGGGATCACCTGACTTGCCCCACAATATTGTACCAGTGTTTTGGGCCAAACATATCCTTTCAACCTGTTCTACTTTTAGCTTTCTAACAGACTTTTGGACTGATACCTGCATCCCCACAAAACGTTACTTTAATTGGTTGTATCTGTGTTGCATTTTACAGACAGTTTCTTTACTTGTTTCAGGTACAACGACTACCAGCACGACCCTCTGTCCAAGTGTATCTGTGTTGCATTTTACAGATAGTTTCTTCACTTGTTTCAGGTACAATGACTACCAGCACGACCCTCTGTCCAAGTGTATCTGTGTTGCATTTTACAAGACAGTTTCTTCACTTGTTTCAGGTACAACGACTACCAGCACGATACTCTGTCCAAGTGTATCTGTGTTGCAGTTTACAGACAGTTTCTTCACTTGTTTCAGGTACAACAACTACCAGCACGACCCTCTGTCCAAGTGTATCTGTGTTGCATTTTACAGACTGTTTCTTTACTTGTTTTAGGTACAATGACTACCAGCACGACCCTTTGTCCAAGTGTATCTGTGTTGCATTTTACAGACTGTTTCTTTACTTGTTTCAGGTACAATGACTACCAGCACGACCCTCTGTCCAAGTGTATCTGTGTTGCATTTTACAAGACAGTTTCTTCACTTGTTTCAGGTACAATGACTACCAGCACGACCCTCTGTCCAAGTGTATCTGTGTTGCATTTTACAGACAGTTTCTTCACTTGTTTCTCAGGTACAACGACTACCAGTACGACCCTCTGTCCAAGTGTATCTGTGTTGCATTTTACAGATAGTTTCTTCACTTGTTTTAAGTACAATGACTACCAGCACAACCCTCTGTCCAAGTGTATCTGTGTTGCATTTTACAAGACAGTTTCTTCACTTGTTTCAGGTATAACGACTACCAGCACGACCCTCTGTCCAAGTGTATCTGAATTGCATTTTACAGACAGTTTCTTCACTTGTTTCTCAGGTACAATGACTACCAGCACGACCCTTTGTCCAAGTGTATCTGTGTTGCAGTTTACAGACAGTTTCTTTACTTGTTTCAGGTACAATGACTACCAGCACGACCCTTTGTCCAAGTGTATCTGTGTTGCATTTTACAGACAGTTTCTTTACTTGTTTCAGGTACAATAATTACCAGCACGACCCTCTGTCCAAGTGTATCTGTGTTGCATTTTACAGACAGTTTCTTCCCTTGTTTCAGGTACAATGACTACCAGCACGACCCTTTGTCCAAGTGTATCTGTGTTGCATTTTAGACTGTTTCTTCACTTGTTTCAGGTACAATGACTACCAGCACGACCCTCTGTCCAAGTGTATCTGTGTTGCATTTTAGACTGTTTCTTCACTTGTTTCAGGTACAATGACTACCAGCACGACCCTCTGTCCAAGTGTATCTGTGTTGCATTTTACAGACAGTTTCTTCACTTGTTTCAGGTACAATGACTACCAGCACGACCCTCTGTCCAAGTGTATCTGTGTTGCATTTTACAGACAGTTTCTTCACTTGTTTCAGGTACAAGGACTACCAGCACGACCCTCTGTCCAAGTGTATCTGTGTTGCATTTTACAGACTGTTTCAGGTACAACAACTACCAGCACGACCCCCTGTCCAAGTGTATCTGTGTTGCATTTTAGACTGTTTCTTCACTTGTTTCAGGTACAACTACCAGCACGACCCTTTGTCCAAGTGTATCTGTGTTGCATTTTACAGACTGTTTCTTCACTTGTTTCAGGTACAACAACTACCAGCACGACCCCCTGTCCAAGTGTATCTGTGTTGCATTTTACAGACTGTTTCTTCACTTGTTTCAGGTACAACGACTACCAGCACGACCCTTTGTCCAAGTGTAACTGCACCCCCCCTTACAGCGCTACCAATGCCATTTCAGCTCGCAACGACCTCAATCCTGTCTCCGGCACGTACCCCTTTCCTCAGCTTGGCTTTCGTCTGGAGGGAGGCATTGATATGAAGGTCAGGCAACCTCTCCCTCCCCTTTTTACCAAAAAAAATATATAATTATGTACCGTACACAAAAATGGAACCAATTATAAAGAATTCAAAGGGGGGAACAAGCTGAATTAAGCACTAAGGAAAATAATCAGTGCAACAGAAGAATTAAACAAAACAAACAAGAGTGTGAGAGAAAACACGCCTGGTTAATGCAACATACCTCTTTCTTAACCCTTAGGCTGGTTGTCGCGCTACTTTACGTATACTGTCATCTGGTTGTCACGACATATGACGCGCTACTGGCTCAGTCTGTTTGGTCGGTTCCGATTACCTCCCATGGATGCGAAAACCTTTATTTTTCTCTCTGTTAGTTCACCAGTGGCTATGTAACATGTGTTACAGAATTGCACCAATGAAAGGGTTAACAGTGAGCAAAATATACATGTACTAGCAAATATATATTTATTGTTGTGTTCCTTCGTAATGGGAAGAGACCGAAGTCTAAATTATGAATGGATTGCCTCCCTTAGTCTGACAAGTGAACAGGAAATCTTAAAGGCTGACATAGTCCTATTTATTTAGTTTAATTACTTCCAGGGCTTTTCCCATCGTTGCAGGGATGTATAAATTAAGCTTCCTGCAAAGTTTTAGGTTTGAAGTCCTTACCAATTACGAGAAATAATTAATTCTTTATTGCATTGTTTAGCAACAGTTCTCCAGGACTTGGGCTATTTTTAGACCGTTGACGTCACGAAGTGACGTTTCGTGAACCAAAGATGGCGTTTGAGACTGTTCAGTTTACATTCGACACTATCAACAGCACTTTGCAATACTGAAATATTTTTTTCTGTGTTCGAAAGCTACAGCCAATCGTTATTATATCCCCTTGGGTACAGTTTTATAACATTATTGGCACATGTAAACAATATTAATTAATTAATGAACGCTACGTGTATGGCAGCCTTTAAAATGTATGGTCTTGAAAAGTAGAAGGTCTTAGGGCGGGGATGTAGCTCAGTCGGTAGCGCACTGGATTTGTATCCAGTTGGCCGCTGTCAGCGTGAGTTCGTCCCCACGTTCGGCGAGAGATTTATTTCTCAGAGTCATCTTTGTGTGCAGACTCTCCTCGGTGTCCGAACACCCCCCGTGTGTACACGCAAGCACAAGACCAAGTGCGCACGAAAAAGATCCTGTAATCCATGTCAGAGTTCGGTGGGTTATAGAAACACGAAAATACCCAGCATGCTTCCTCCGAAAGCGACGTATGGCTGCCTAAATGGCGGGGTAAAAAACGGTCATACACGTAAAAGCCGTGGGAGTTTCAGCCCATGAACAAACAAACAAGAAGGTCTAAAAATGGTGAAGTCTTCAAAGGGGGGTTCCGCTGTACAGCACCTGCAAGATCAGCTGCTCCGCCTGGCGTCTGACCTGGTTGGTCCGGTGTCAGAATAATGTGACTGGGTGAGACATGAAGCCTGTGGTGTGTGGCGCACGTTAAATGTCAAAGCAGCACCGCCCTGATAATTATGGCTCTTCGTGGTCGGCTGGGCGTTAAACAAACAAACACACACCTGCAAGATCGCGCGTCATGAAACGCACTTCTCATATTTTAGCTTTATGCGTGTATGATCTATTGCAGTTGACATCGTTAAACATTGCCATGGATACCTTGACCTTTATGGCAATCAGCGGACCAACCTTTGACCCACTGCCGCCATTCCAATGGAGCAAGGCCGTCAACGGGAGCAGCACATTGCATCTCGGGATGCCCGATGTTTTTAATTTCGGCCCCGTTTGGTTTAACGGCACTTTTGGCTAAATGAGTGTCTGCCTAGTAAAGGTCGTATGAGCCACTGTTTTCAATTTTGTTTTGTGTTGAAATGACTGTTCGGAGTTTATTGGGATTTTTGTGTTAAGGACACTTTTTTTGTACTTATTGTAGAATTACAGTGGGTTTTTTTTAATGTTTTTTTGTGTTTTTGTGTATTGTGCTTGTTTTCTGTTTCTTGTAATCATTTTATTGAGATGTTTACAACAGAGTTATCTTACCTTACAATTAAAAATACGCAGATAATAACCTGCATTTGGGTTTTTCAGTGTGCGGTAAGGGTGTGTCATTTTTACTGATTTCAAACTTGCTTAATCAAATCATTCCTTCTTGCTGAATGGACTGTCATGAAGTGTTGCTTGTTTTTAAATTTTTATGAAAATATGTCAAGTAAGAATCGGAGGATGTGGTTGTCAAGTAACCGTCACATTTTGATTGAGTGAATTTTGTACATAGTCATTGTTAAAAAGGAAGCTCTTAGCCAAGGTAAATAAATTGAATAAAGTGATTTGTATTGAAAAGTGTTATTGCTGTTTTGTGGTATCTGTGAGAAGAAGTGCATTGATGTAAGCAAGTGTCCCCCGCGGGTTAGGGGGAAGAATTTACCCGATGCTTCCCAGCATGTCGTAAGAGGCGACTAACGGATTCTGTTTCTCCTTTTACCCTTGTTAAGTGTTTCTTGTATAGAATATAGTCAATTTTTGAAAAGATTTTAGTCGAGCAGTATGTAAGAAATGTTAAAGGCACAGTGCAGCTCACAACCTTCGTTTTGCGTTTTTGTTGCAGCTGAGTGCATTTACAGTTCAAAAATCTTCCTATGGTAGTAAAACAAACCCAAAACTACCCAACGACGACATCTGTGAATCTCGACAGTTTCTTGTTCACGCGAGTGCATAAATTAACCTAGTTATTACGTGGTGTTTGGTCGGAGTTCGATTCAACTGAGTGATTCCGGCCTCCATTTTGTTTTACACAAACTCATGATGATGTCTGACATAGTTTGCTAGTGACGTGTCTTTTTGTGCATGATGTGGTGATCTACCTGATCTAAATTTAGATCCAAAAATAGGTCAAGACCAGCCGGGTCGAGTACGAAATTAATTCTGAAAAAAATCGCAGTTCTTGACTCTTTGGGTGCAAGTCAATGAAACTTGGTAGTTCTTCTAACGGATAGCTGCCTGAGGTATGACTAAAAGCCCCAGGGGCTCCGTGCACCTGGATTTGACAAGTTCAGTACCTTTAAGTCCTTTGTACTGGAAACTTGCATTCTCCCAGTAAGGTAATATATTGTACTACGTTGCAAGCCCCTGGAGCAATTTTTTGATTAGTGCTTTTGTGAACAAGAAACAATTAACAAGTGGCTCTATCCCATCTCCCCCCCTTTCCCCGTCGCGATATAATCTTCGTGGTTGAAAACGACGTTAAACACCAAATAAAGAAAGAAAGAATGTAAGCAAGTACACACGCTTGAATACTCACACAAACTCAAACACAAGCTAACTAACACATTCACAAACACACTTTCCTGTTCATGAACACACACACACACACTCATACGTACATAAACACAAAGTTAGGTGGTTTTTTCCTCTTTTTAATCTCATTTCATTGTTTCAAAACTACTGCGTATGTTTATTTTACAAACGTGTTAACAAGAAATTCAATGCTATACATGAGGAGATTGCAAGCTTAATACTGTTGGAAATATATACTGAAGGGTTAAGAAGACTGTTTCTGAGAAAAGCTTCAAAGTATTGTTAAACTTACTGAGATTACAAGAAGTTATGTAAAAAAAAAAATAATAGTGAAACATATTTGCATTTTGTTTCAATTTATTATTTATGTTCACCACTATTCAACAAGGGGTAAGTAAAAGTCTGTGCTATGCCTCTAGAACACAACCTACAAGCATACTACATGTACATGAAAAAATAAATGCCCATAATGTTTGCAAACAAGAACCTTGCTTTTAGTGTTAAGAATAACCTGCAAGCAAAATTACTTGAGAGAGAGAGAGAGACTCGGTGTGTGTTTGTGTGTGTCCGTGTTGTCTGTCTTTCAACTATTCTCTAGCTGTTCAAAAATGATAACCAGCAATACATTGAATAAACTTTCTTATAACAAACAAGTCGAAATACAATACACGCTCATTGTAGCTCTACCTGTTTTCGTTCAGATTGCAGGTGAAATGTGTGATATTTCTTCAAAAACAAAAACCTGGTATATGCTTGGAACTAGATGAATACCCGCTTTGCCGGGTAACCGGCTTCGCCGGGAAGAAGTAGAGCCGAATACCCGGCTTTGCCGGGTGAGTGGCGCACCGTACGCCGGCTTCGCTGCGAAGAAGTAGAGGAATACCCGGCTTTGCCGGGATCTTCTAAAAATAGTAACGGGAATATGGATGAAAGCGTTGTGGACAGTGACCTTCTAAAAAGAGTAACGGGAATATGGATTGACGCCACATGAAGGAAGGGAGATAAACGCAAAAAACACTGGAGAAGATAAGGAAGAGTTACTGGGAATGGATCTGGGAAGATGAACAGAAAAACCAAAATCGGTTCAGCGCTGCGTGCTGAGAGCACGTGTTCAAAAAAACAAATCAACCAGGTTGTGTCCAGGGTCTACCTGAATATGCCCACAAAACTTGAAGCAGATCCATCGAGAACTTTGGCCGTGCATCGCGAACACACACACAGACAGACACAAGCCGTATATATATCTAGATTCCTGCAGAGTAAAGCACTTTGTTTTGCAGCCTCTTGCAAATAGCACTGCAGCCGAGCACTGAAATGTACTGTGTGTGCATGGGTGAATAAATATTTACAAGAATACATGGGTGCAAGTTTTATTTTTTCTTCTCAATTTTTTTCTGTTATTTTTTAAACAACAAGCAACATTGCTATTATAGCTACACACGCGGGTCTATATTTGCCAAGCTGAATCAGTCAGCAGTACCTTGTTATGGATCTCACCATGTTCCAAGTCAAATTTCAGGACAAAAGCACACTATATATGTGCATGTACAACTCCAACTATACTTGAGTTGAAACCACTGGGTCCCCTCTTCTACGACACTCAAGTTTCTGTACATACATCAGTGACATTTCTAGCCACATCAATGATGGCGTAGTGGTCGGAACTTTCTCATTGACCAGCTTTCTCATTGGGTCACTGCGTCTATGCACAACTTTGAATTCTATGTTAAGCCTCCAGGATCTTCTCTTACCTATCTATCCCCCGACACATTAAGAAATTAATAATAATAATTAATAATGCTTGTTATTATCTCAGGTGCCAGGAGAAAAGTTCTGTACAACTCTCGCTTACTCCATTACGCATATTGTATGCATAAAGAGTGATTACTTCCCTTTGGTTATTTGATACATTCAGAAGAGCTAATTGGCTTTTCCTGTTCACTTACAACCAAACATGGTTCAATGGAGGAAAACCTTTTTTGACTAGACAACAAGGTCGAGGGGAGAAAGAAATGGTTGACTTTGCTTCTATGTTTGCAAATGTGCAGTGACCGAATGAGAAAGTTGCATGGGCCCAGGAGAAACTTTCCATCACTACAATGGCACTATAGCCAGTCACTTTCCAAACTGGTATTTCTTCCCAAGTACATGTACAATTGAACAATCCTGGCTCTCATTCTGGCAATCAATACTGGCTGTCAGTGACTACATAATATGTGTATTGAACGAAAACCTACCTGAAAAAGAAATACAAACTATCAGGTGTGACATATTCCCCCCACTTGGGAGATTTATTTGGGTTTTCTTTGGAGGGGGGATAACTATATTTTTGAGTCACTTGAGAAAAAGTGACTCTATGTAATCGGTCAGTGTTAGTCTGTCCGGCCGGCCGTCCGTCCGTAGACACCACCTTAACGTTGGACTTTTCTCGGAAACTATCAAAGCGATCGGGCTCATATTTTGTTTAGTCGTGACCTCCAATGACCTCTACACTTTAACGATGGTTTCGTTGACCTTTGACCTTTTTCAAGGTCACAGGTCAGCGTCAAAGGAAAAATTAGACATTTTATATCTTTGACAAAGTTCATCGGATGTGATTGAAACTTTGTAGGATTATTCTTTACATCAAAGTATTTACATCTGTAGCCTTTTACGAACGTTATCAGAAAAACAAGGGAGATAACTAGCCTTTTCTGTTCGGCAACACACAACTTAACGTTGGGCTTTTCTCGGAAACTATAAAAGTGACCGGGCTCAAATTTTATGTGAACGTGACTCATTGTGTTGTGAATAGCAATTTCTTCCTGTCCATCTGATGCCTCATATAATATTCAGAACTGCGAAAGTGACTCGATCGAGCGTTTGCTCTTCTTGTTCTGGTAAAATATCAGAAATTACTATCTAGCATGATCCCTGGCATATTAAAACTCTGCTCTAAAATGATCTCACAAAATCCTTCAAACAAGCCTACAACACTGACGGTGAGTTCTTTGTAGGGATCGAGATAATTCCGTCCCTCCACTGTGGAGATCTTTTGACTCTCCTCCCCCCCCCCCTTTTTTTTGTGGGGGTGGTGGGGGGGGGGGGGGGGGTTTGAGTTGTTGGTGCTGTACACAAGATTACTGCAATTCATAACATATTAGACATGCTTTTGTGCATTTTTCACTGAGATTCTCAAAGCAGAACATGTACATGTACCAGCCATGAATCTTTTCGTCTAAATTTCATGCATTCAAACTGATGCTGACCAAAGCAGTAAGGGGGAAAGCAAAACGCGCACAAAAGTTTTGTCCTGAAATTGGGCTCACAATAGCTGCACAAACCATGATTGATCACTGGCTGACCATCAGACTGTAAGCTATAGAGTGGAACGCCCCCTTTCAAGGCCTTCAAAAATCTGAAAAAAATCAGGTCCTAAAAAGGAGGGAGTCTTAAAATGGAGGTAAACTTACAGAGGTTATGAACAGAACATGTGGAAAAGCAAGGTTGTAAAAGGAGGAAGTCTTAAATTGGGGGAAATAAAGAAAGGTAGGTTGTTGGAACGTTTGTTATTGACAAAACAATACATTCACATTCATATGTTTTGTCAATAACAAACGTTCCAACAACCTACCTGTCTTGTGTTTTTTATTCTGTATTTTGGAACGTTGTTTTTGGCATTTTTCTGAAATTGGGGGTTCCACTGTATATGATGAATTACTTTCACCTTGTTATCCAAACAAAGGCTGCCGTTTTGTCTGATCCTACAACTAGCCAGTCTGTTACAAACAAAATCTCATTCAGGCCGTAATAAATTAGATTCTGGAATGATAACGTTTCTTTCTTTCTTTATTTGGTGTTTAACGTCGTTTTCAAACGTTCAAGGTTATATCGCGACGGGGAAAAGGGGGGGGGGGGGGGGGGGGGGGGGGATGGGATAGAGCCACTTGTCAATTGTTTCTTGTTCACAAAAGCACTAATGAAAAAATTGCTCCAGGGGCTTGCAACGTAGTACAATATATGACCTTACTGGGAGAATGCAAGTTTCCAGTACAAAGGACTTAACATTTCTTACATACTGCTTGACTAAAATCTTTACAAACATTGACTATATTCTATACAAGAAACACTTAACAAGGGTAAAAGGAGAAACAGAATCCGTTAGTCGCCTCTTATGACATGCTGGGGAGCATCGGGTAAATTCTTCCCCCTAACCCGCGGGGGGTAATGATAACGTTGACCTGATTCCACCTGGCAACCTCATTCAAATCCATCTTGCAAGCTCGGGTGAAAGTAAAGCAAACTCGCTTCCAAGCCAGTATCCCTTTGATTTTTAAATGCTTCCAATAAAGAATGGTGCAAGTAGTATCATATAATTGTATCATGTACTGCCCATGTAAAGCAAGCTTAAGATATATTTGTGGCACATATTCTCATGTGTTCAACAGGATATGAGTGGAGAGGAATTTGATGCTTATTATAATCACCATGGTGTTTAACACAGCTGGACACAATTTCTTTCTTCAGAAACTAAACACATGCTGCTTTGAATCTTATTTCCACAGTACAACTAATATTTACAATGTGTTGAATAGGTCAAAACGATGAAAAAAACACCATTTTCAGTCACCAGAAAAATTTGTTTTTCTATTAAAATCAGTTTTGCTCTCAAACCAACCAATGAAGAAAGGCAGATGACTTGCTTTTTGATGTACCAACTACAATATTGTCTTCCATATTGTCCCTCCAAAATGAACAAGAAGAAAATATGAGATTCAAACTGAAAGAGAGCTGACCAACCTCTAAACAGAATAGTGTATAATGCTTTTATACCGGTTTCCTTCAATTTCAAAAAGATTGCAGTGGCTACTTAGAGGGCTGTCACACATGCGACCGAGTCGCGCGATTTACCCTGTCACACAGCCGACTCAGTCGTAGAAAACAGCTACGACAAGTCTGCGACTCAGTCTCATGCGATTCCCTCGTAGCTTTGAGGTTTAGAACATGTTCTATTCCTGCGATCCAGTCATCGGTCAATCGCAGGGGCAGAGCCAACAGAGCCAATCAGAACGCGTTGCTGCGGCCTTGACGCCGTGACGTAAAATAATGGCGGGCAGTGGCGTACAGCGTCTCTTCGTCGATTCAAAACTTTTTGGAAGAACAGTTTTTTACTCAGATATAAAGGAGACGTTTTAGGCGTGTACAGCGGTCGGAAAACATTTATTGCAGCTGTCTGGGAACTTTATTTCTTGCAAAGGCGTAATGCTGAAAGGAATTTTTCAGAAAGGTAGAGCGACGTTCGAACATTTAGCGTCTGCTCTCGCAAAGCGCGTTTGCCGTGTTCACTATGACACGTCACTTCCGCCCCGCTCGTGTGGAGTTGTCGTTCGCCAGTCGTTCGTCTATCGTTCATCGTGTGACGGGTCAATGGCCTACGATGTGATGTGCGATCGGCCAAAGGCTGAATCGCAAGACTGAATCGCAACGACTGAGTCGCCTGTATGACCGAGGCTTAAGCTACGATTTTGTAAAAAGTTTGAAATTGATAGGAGTTACTTCCCATGGCACAGGAGGTACATGTTTAAATTCATGTCTCCGCAATGTATCAGAATGTAAATGATGTCCCTCTCAGTCTCAGCAAAGCTTTAAGTGACGACTAGCACTGTACCGTCTCAACATTGATAAAAAATCCATTCAATTAAATTAAGCCATCATTGGGAATGTAACCAATACGGTTCATACATGAAATCACAATGCATTTTTAAACACAAAATACACCAAAAAAACGCCACCAGACAAATATTACAACAAAGCTTTCCAACCTTCTCAAGAACATACCCCAGGTATACCGACGCAGTCAACTGTCCTTATATATCTCACCCGTTGAACAAATAACCAATTTTTGAGAATTGTAGGCTCCCACAAACACAATGAAAAGACAAACCCAGGGTCGATTGTAACACAAGCACACTGTTCAAGTGAGTGACAATGAAACATTTGTTAAATCCTGCAATCTTCAGTTTCTTCCCAAGTAATCATTTTACAGAAATGGTACGTTCCTCTACTGATAATCCCCCCAAAAAACGTATATTTGACAGAAAAAATATAACATCTTGACATTTCAAGGGCAGAACAAAAGAGAAAAAGTTGAATAAATAAATCATTTTAATTTATACTCGCAATCCTCAAATCTCCAAAGACATAAATCAGCCATAACAAAATCAATGCCCAAAGGTTCTTAACCGTGGGAAGAAAAAAATCCCAAATCTACACAAATACTTTGAGTTTCTGTCTCCATGAAAAAGCTATGAGGATTCAACCTCCAGCAAGGTGACCTTGTGATCTCAACTGCCATGACAACAAGTGTAAGGGCGGTGGTAGCCAAGACGACAAGAGGATCGCAGTACATTGTACTTCTAACCAGGGCCAGACGTAAGTAGTACCAAGGCTACTGAGTGTGGAGGTCCAATGGTGTTCTGCTTCTCTTGTTTCTGTCAAGAACACAAAAATAGGTTGGAAAGTGTGAAATCCAAGTCATTACTTTGCATTTGTAATGTTCATGATGAAGAACTGATGTTTTGTTTTTCCTTCATGTGCTTGCAGAGCCCAAGGCAACTTCCATTCTCCCTTTTGAAACAGAGAAATAATGTTCTCTTCAAATGTATTGAGCACATACAGTGATACACACCTAAAGCATGCAGTCTAGCGACCTTGCTATCGATAAATCTCTGAGTCGAATCCAGTCTGAGAATTTTCATGCATGATATAAATCTCAGCTTACCAGTTTTTCCCTGCCGCTAAGCTGTCATCGGAACTGTTCTCTTTGTAAGCGAGGTATTTGTGCAACCCACGAGGCAGCGGAAGGGCGGGAATGTCAGGTGTGGTGACCAGACTACGCACAACACTGCGACACATGTGCATCAGACTGCAGACTCCTCCCCTGGGCGTGGCCAGAACACACAAAGATCCTGCGCTCGTCCTGTCAACAAACAGAACAACTCCACAATGAAAAGCTGTCAGGAAAACAACTGCCAAATGCATTTCTAGGAGGCTCATTTTTGTTTTTAGAAATAAGGTTAATTAATGGAATCAACATGATGAATGAATGAAGGAAGGAGTAAATCTAAAAGAAAATGATGCAGCATGTTTTTTCAGCACTCCTCTGGGAAATTCAAAAGCACAGAACCATGCTTTTTAATTTTTCCTTTGAGAAAAAAATGTTCTCTGTATATTATTTATGCTACTGTAGTAATTTAAAACTTTTGAAAAGGTGAATTTTTATTTTTATTTTTCTCACACAAAAATGACAATTTCTTCTTTTTCTTCTGTGTAAACTTAGAGTCTCCCTTTGTCTGTGCAAAACCTGAAGGCCAAATACCATAGCGCTACCACAATTGTGGTTCAAGAATCTACAATTAACATGCGTTAACATTTTTTTGAGAAGTAAATAGTATATCAACTTGAAACTTGTATTAAAAGAAATGAGACCAAGACTTGAGAGTTGACAAGATTTACATCTTTCGGCAAATGGCCTTCAGTTTTGCTGCACAATTTGCTATTTCACATAAAAAATCAGTCCCTTAAAATTCTGTCTAAAAATGTCTTCATTCAAAAAAAATTATTTGTCCATCAGCTTTCTTAATCAGCTTCCATCAGCTGTCTTGTTAATCTCTTTATTTTTCCTGCAATTGTGTGGCTACAGAATTTGTCACTACGTCATGGAGATGTACTAAGTGTGATGTAGTAACAACAAAAATCCCACACTTCAGCAATGAAGGGGAACATAAAACTTGTAGATGGATGCAAACAAACCTGGGACCCTACGTAATGACTTGTGACTATGGCTATATGGACCGATCATCCGCGGCAGACGCAGAAAGTTTTAGGCTTTCTGGCTGCAGCAAAGCGTGACTGACGATGCGGGCCTTGTTCGTCCAATCAACACACTCCCCCTCAACTGCGAAGAAAATTAGCAGGTTCCAATATCATGGCCAAAGGGGGCGCCACCAAAGAATGGCAAAGCCCACACACGAGAAAATTCATAAAAATCTTTTAAAAAATCATTTTAAAAATAAAAACATGCAATTACTTCACATTTATAAATCCTAATTGTCTAGGTACAAGTACACATTTCAACAACAAAATTGATGTCTAAAAAAAAAAAAAAAGGTCAACTGTCCTCACACATATACAGAAAGCGAAGATTAAATTAAAATTATAAATTAAATAACAATTGTACAGTCTCACTAAAACCTCTCCCTGGGCAAACTAATTTCCCAACTTATCATTCTACAATGTTACTTGACTAGATTAGTCCATGTTTTTCCCTGCTACTGAAGTTCACAATTTACAAATATAATAACACTACCCCCACCCCCATCCACTCCCATTTCTCTTTCCTTCATTTACTTCTCCTCGATCTTTCTCTTCCCGTTTCCCCCTCAACCTTTAACTTTGAAAGTTGGAATGTTTTTAAATGAAATTCTTATATGGGGATTGGTGTTGTGGTTCAAACACTAGTGTTAACAAAAAGTGATTTACTATGATACATGCACATGTGTACTTTGATGAATTTAGTGGTTGCTGAAAATGCATGCTCTCAGCTCCTCAACCACCCCCCCCCCCCCCTCTCTCTACCTCCACCCAGCCCTCTCATCATCAGAACAAGTGATACCCAACTCCCCCCTTCCCTCTCTCTGCAGGCTAAAACAAAAGCAAATATCAACAGGGTCACTTCTATCAGCACTGTCATTCAGACCAAAACAATAAAGTCTGACCTACTGTCTAGTAAAGATTAGAGAGTACAGTCATGATGACATAACCTCTTGACATTTACTTGTCAGCTGTCAAACACTAAACACAGACAGATTTATTGCCTGTAATCTTTCACACGCCCCCCCCCCCCCCCCCCCCCTTCAAAAAAACCCACAACAACAACAAACAAAAAAACGTCAGGAAACGTATTGTTTATAGGACATGAGAAGAAAAATAAAAAGAATTCATTGTTTCTTTTTTTTAGGAAACAATTGTATACAAATTCCCCCAGTTTTGTTTATAGGGTGTCCACTTGCAAAAGTTGACTGGGTAGATCATATAAATATACAGGTGTGTGTGTGTGTGTGTGACTGACTCTGTGTGTAAAGGGTAAAAGTATCCCCTGCAGTGCACAGCTCCAGAGCAGAACAATGTGCCGTGTGCATACCAACTACGCCACCACCACGCAAGTCAGGGCACATAGGTCAGATCCCATTCAGAATGCAAGGCCTGTGAAGCAGTCTGTGTGTACGTGCTTGTCGACACTCGACTTCTTGTGAGAATATCCGCGTATGATGTAGTGTGTATTGGGGTGTAGAATGTTTCAGAATATGCCGCACACATGTGCTGCACTGTCTGTCTGTGTTGTGCGTCTCTCTCTCTCTCTCTCAAACACACACAAAAAGAAATTGCGCCATTTTCTGTAGTCTCTCTTTTTGCTCTCTCTCGTTGCTTGGTGTATGAAGGTATGCAAGATCCGAGCCCCCCCCCTATTACAAAGGGAACGTCCCACTAGTCCGAGGGTTCACCAGTCCGAGGGTTCACTAGTCCGAGGGTTCACTATAGACGCTTGATTTTCCAGTTATTATACCGCCCCTTAAAAGGCGGTATATAGAGATTACACAACGTCATCGAGTGAGGGACCGAAAAATATTGAAACTCGAGGATGATTTTTTTGTGGTATCAACCGAGACCGTAGGTCGAGGTTGATACCACACAAAAAAATCATCCGAGAGTTTCAATATTAAAAATTTTTTTGGTCCCTCACAAGATGACGTTTGTGTAATTTGTGTATACAATGATAAATTGATTGTATACAATGATCAATCTCTATACCTTCCTGTCACTGGAAGCAGCAACACTTGAAAGCATAAGTTCCCTTGACAAACGTCATTTATGATTGGCGTCATCTATGAATGACGTCACTGTCTAGACAAGACAAGTGCCGGTATCGGCAAACCTTGTCGCGGCAAAGGGCTATGACCCGTGCCTTGATACCATTGAGATCATAGGAGATGCACAGCAGTGCCGATACCAGGTTTCTTTAGCTTCACTTTAAAATGATATCAGAACGATAGTTATTCACTTGAAAGTGAACACAGGAGAGTTGTATACATAGGTTTCACTGTGTCTGTCTGTGTGTGTGTGTGTGTGTGTGTGTGTGTGTGTGTGTGTGTGTGTGTGTGTGTGTGTGTGTGTGTCCGCAAATAGATATCCGATGTTTGAGAACCGATTTCAATGAAATTATGTGTGAGGCTGGGTAGTACAACCCAGGCTCGATCCTCTTCATAATTCAGGTCGGTGGGATAACTCACGGGCAAAAGGTAACCCGAGGTGCTATATAATATGACTAAAAACTGTAGGCAGTTCGATCACGTAATTGTCCAGTCGGGGCGGTATCCTGATAAATTTAATAACCTTTCTTCAGTCAAAATATAAATAACTAAGTTTCTTGGGGGAAATAGTCTGAGATTTCTTCAGTCAAAATATAAAACACCACATTGTCTTTTTGAATGAAAACAACTCAGTGTTTTTTTGAGAATATTCTTCGATTTGGTTCCCAAAGCAGTGAAAAACACATGCACGCACGCACACGCACATCCACGCACACATACACACACAAAATAAAAACAAATCAAATTGAATATCCTTTGTTCAAGCATCTTTTGTGAACCCTCGGACTAGTGAACCTTCGGACTAGTGGACCCTCGGACTAGTGAACCCTCGGACTAGTGAACCCCTCTCATTACAAATGAGTTCAACACTTACATGTTACAACATTTTACACACACACAAACACACTGACACACACACACAGACGTGGCGTATTAAATATCGGTGACTTCTAAAATGCTGAAACAGTTCCACATTATCCGACTTAAGAGCGGGTGTAATTATTGCAACAATTGTTTTTGCAAATTCCAGACAGGCCCAAATGGCACCGCTCCCGGAACGCAGTATTGACCGAATGTGTCCAACTCAGAACAAACACTGACTGACGTTACAGATTACATCCGGATTGGGAAAGTTGGCCGATACTTGCCGTGGTTCAAGTGCAGGGCAATCCGGCCCAGCTTTTGAACTAACACGTCAACTTGCTCAACATGTTTCTCACGCGGCACGAACAACAACATGAACATCCTTGATCTATCTCTCTCTCTCATCATGTGTGTGTGCGCGTGCGCGCCCCCGTGCCGGCGTGCGCGTATTAGGGACAGAGTGGACTCGTAATCATTTAAATCTTTTCTGCCAGTATCTCCGCGTATTTTTTGCTGTGATGAACAAAAATGTTTTTCATACATAACACTGCGAGTCCCAATATCTGACCCGCCATGTCAAGTGTAAACAAAATTCAGTGTGCCCGACTCGTCGTCGTTGTTAACCGGCCTTTTCAACACCCTAACTTCTCAACACCTCGACACAAAGCGACCTCCGATTTTTTTTTCAACCGTCGCTTGGCGAGTTTGTAAGCAAACTAACCCCCCCCCCCCCCCCCCCCCTACCAGTGGTCTTCGTGAAGAACAGGAAAGTACACAGGACACAGAACGACACACAATACTGTGGAACCCCCTTTTTGAGACCCTCCACAATATGAGAAAAAAATAAGTTGTTTTTAAAAGGAGGGAGTCTTAAAATAGAGGTAAATTAACAGAGCTTATATGAACAGAAAATCTAAATAAAAACAAGAAATTCCTACGAGGTAGGAAAAACACCCCCGTCAAAGGGAAATAACCTTCTCAGTTGGTGGCAGTGACTGAGTGAGAATGGTTATTTCCCTTTGACCATGAAGATGTCCCTCTATAAGTCCTTGTATAATTTTAATCCACCAATAACTCCCTAACCGTGTGTTTGACTGGTCCCAATTTTTGTAAGGACCGTCTCAGGAATGTATAGAACCTGTTCACCAAGTTTGGTGACGATCGGTCCGTTCATTCTTGAGATCTATATGCGAACACAAACACACAAACAAACACATCGAGCGAAACCTATACACACCCCTATACCGGGGGTGTAACAAGGTCTTAAAGATACGAAGTCCGACCTCCTCCACAAAACTGTCCCTACTGTGGCTCCACAGCCTTTTTCAGCTAAGCTGTCAACACAAGACCTCGTGCTAGCGGTGGTTTGTTCAGCGGAGTCAATTAGGCGTTTATAGTAGTGCCAAGACTGTTTGTTTATCCGTGCAAATTTTAGCCTCATTTGGAGGTGAACCCCAACACAATATGCACAGAATAACCCGATGTAGGGGGGGGTCCACTGTAAGAGCAGAATTTGTAAAAGCAGACTGGCAATGTACCGGGTTAATCGTTGTCGCGGAGATGTCTGAAAGAAAACCTACTACCCCCCCCCCCCCCCCCCCCCCCCCCATTTAATTTCACTCTGCCCAACAAGCGGGGAAACATAAAAGGTGGTCGTCTATATTTTTGCTTTTTACATTTAGTCAAGTTTTGACTAAATGTTTTAACATAGAGGGGGGAATCGAGACAAGGGTCGTGGTGTATGTGTGTGTCTGTCTGTCTGTCTGTGTGTGTGTGTAGAGCGATTTAGACTAAACTACTGGGCCGATCTTTATGAAATTTGACATGAGAGTTCCTGGGTATGATATCCCCGGACGTTTTTTCATTTTTTCCATAAATACCTTTGATGATGTCATATCCGGCTTTTTGTAAAAGTTGAGGCGGCACTGTCACACCCTCATTTTTCAATCAAATTGATTGAAATTTTGGCAAAGCAATCTTCGACGAAGCCCGGGGTTTGGTATTGCATTTCAGCTTGGTGGCTTAAAAACTAATGAGTGAGTTTGGTCATTAAAAATCGGAAACTTGTAATTAAAATTATTTTTTTATTAAACGATCCAAAAACAATTTCATCTTATTCTTCGTCATTTTCTGATTCCAAAAACATATACATATGTTATATTTGGATTAAAAACAAGCTCTGAAAATTAAAAATATAAAAATCATGATCAAAATTAAATTTCCGAAATCGTTTTAAAAACTATTTCATCTTATTCCTTGTCGGTTCCTGATTCCAAAAACATATAGATATATGTTTGGATTAAAAACACGCTCAGAAAGTTAAAACGAAGAGAGGTACAGTAAAGCGTGCTATGAAGCACAGCGCAATCGCTACCGCGCCAAACAGGCTCGTCACTTTCACTGCCTTTTGCACTAGCGGCGGACTACGTTCAGTTTCATTCTGTGAGTTCCACAGCTTGACTAAATGTAGTAATTTCGCCTTACGCGACTTGTTTTCAATAATCTTATGGTTAGATTTCGCTAAAAAGTTATGTCAGATGATGAATGAACCATGGGGGAAAAAGTTATAGAAAAAAAATATATGTAAAAAAAGATTTTATTTTTGGGTAGCGTGACTCACGCTTCCAATATTTTGTTTTCTGTTTGCTGAGAACATGTGCTTTGCCTAAAAATACTGACCAATCAAATTCATGTCACTATGCTTATAGCCACGCCCAAACAAGTGCAGCAAAAGTTTGACACTGGAGCACTGTCCACGCTTTTTTTAAAACGCACGAAATTGCACGGGATTTGAGAGGAGTTTTGCGCTTGGCATCAGTTTCCAAATAAGGATATCCTACTATGCGTACTACGCTGGAATACTACAATGAATTTTCAAACGGCTACACTGGCTTCGTCTTTCCTGATCGAAAGGGGGTGTATTAATGATATTTGTAGATAATAGACTCTGCATTTTAATGGTCAAATGGCGATTTCGGTATAAAAATGTAGACAAGGACCTTTAAACTGAATGCAACGGCGAAACAGGAACGACATTACAATACTGGCTAAACCATCATATTCATAATCATTACATTATCACTACGAAGTGAGAACTCGGGGCACTGTCCGGCCATAGATCTTCCTCATGACCGCTCAAGTTGCGCGAGAAGGATGGTACCTTTAAATGTCCAAGTGGCACTTCGAGGATTGTTCGACGGATGCAACAACTACTGCCCCCGGCCCAGGCAGAGATGTGTATCACGTCAACCTATGTTTCTACCAGAGGCCAGTCAAGCCTTTATTTGCATTCGGAGCAAAGGTCGTAGAAACTAGAAAGTCGCTGTGCTGTTGTTCTCAACAATTATTCTTTCCTTGAAAAAGACAGCTCAACTTTGCTGACACAACAAAAGCATCGCCAAAAATAATGCTTCACTTTCTTCCTAGCCACTCTATCAAAAGCTTACACATATATTATATCTACACTGCAGCCCTGAAAGTCCAACAAATAGTGTACTCGCCTTTGGCTAGTGATTCTGAAAATTTACCAGCCCGAGAGCAAACTTTACTAGCCAAACCAACACTTTGTTTCAGCAACTTAACTCGCATTTGGCGAGTAGATGAACATTTCTGCTCGCCGGTTACATGTACTCGCCACTTTCAGGCCTGCGCTGTACCTTCGCGCCTATCTTGTGCTTCCAATCAGTACGTCAACAGCCGTTTAGTACATGCATATTTGTTTCAAGGAGTCTCCTTCCACCTATAGATGGCATGCTGTTAACCCGTGATTTGTAAAAATTTGTACAAATCACGTTCTTGCGCCCGATATTTTCTTGTCATCTCCAAAGTCAAGGGACAAAAACGAAATCCCTTGACTTTTGGGGTAGCGCGACTGTTAATTTTAAGATTTTTTTTTTCATTAGGCCTAAAAAAAAAATAAGTGTGGTAACCCGACCTACCCTATTTTTAGGGGCCGACCCTATAACTTTTTATTACATTTGTCAACAACAACAACAACAAAAAACCAAGAAAACGAGTGCAGAAAACGCAATGAAAGCGAAAGCGCCGGAGTCGCACACTTATTTCCCTGTCAAGTAGGTTTAATTTGTACACATTAGAAAAAAAAGTTAAAAAAAAAAAGTGATTGCCTACCTTCCTACCCTATTTTTTTTGGCTATGTTACCGAAACCACACCTATTTTTTTTTGTTGGCCTTACTAGGATGTCCCATCGTTGGGAAATTCCGGTCGCTTCCTCCCAGTGGAAAGCTAGCAGTGACAGTCGCACCACCCACTATTATTTTGATCTCATTTCCCCGAAACTGAAAAAGTGTCACGTGGAACTCGTGATTCATTGACATTTCCGGCCCGACGTGCTGTTCATCCCATGACCGCAAGTTCAGTTGTTGTCATGTTAAGCACATGCGTGTGACATTGTTTTTTGGTTGTTTTCTGTAGTAGTAGAGGAATACCCGGCTTTGCCGGGATGAAAGCGTTGTGGACAGTGACCTTCTAAAAATAGTAACGGGAATATCCGGCTTCGCCGGGATGAAAGCGTTGTGGACAGTGACCTTCTAAAAATAGTAACGGGAATATGGATTGACGCCACACGAAGGAAGGGAGATAAACGCAAAACACTGGAGAAGATAAGGAAGAGTTACTGGGAATGGATCTGGGAAGATGAACAGAAAAACCAAAATCGGTTCAGCGCTGCGCGCTGAGAGCACGTGTTGAAAATTCTCATCGACCAGGTTGTGTCCGGTCTACCTTCTTCTTCTTCTTCTTCTGCGTTCGTGGGCTGAAACTCCCACGTACACTCGTGTTTTTTGCACGAGTGGAATTTTACGTGTATTGCCGTTTTTACCCCGCCATTAAGGCAGCCATACACCGCTTTCGGAGGAAGTCCGGTCTACCTGAATATGCCCACCAAATTTGAAGCAGATCCATCGAGAACTTTGGCCGTGCGTCGCGAACACACACACACACACACACACAGACACAAGTTGTATATATATATATATATATAGAAGGGGGGAGGGCGGGGGGGGGGGGGGGGGGGGGTAGGAGTAATGTGACAGCCTGCCCATATGCTGTAGTATTGCCTGCAAAGCTAAAGGCATAACAGTTTGCTATCAGACTCCAACTCTTCCAAAACTGCGTCATGTGCCTGTGGTTTTTGTCGATTGAAGAAGACAGGTGTTTTTTTTATGTATCATGTACAACTCTGTTTTCTTTTCTCATTCAGTTTGTATCAGTACCAGTTTACATAGTATGGCCTTTGCCGCTAATGTGTTCACAGCAGTGCTTATTTCTCTCCAAGTTTTCATCTCTCGTCCTCACTCTCCCCCCACCCCTCTCTCTCAAATACAGACGTACTAAACAAATCAGAGCTGACATAGAAAAAACAATACAACAAAAACACCTAAGCACATACGCACAACCAAAATGTCCGAATGTTGCCTGGCCATAATTCAATCCACAGTATACCTGTTATACTTTTGACACATCCTAGAGACTACACAGAAGAATATTTACATCATGCATTTTAGCGTAAAACACCCCTGACTAGAAGACCGATATCAAGGGCTTGCTTGCGGTGTGGTGAAAGGGGGTAAAAATAGACCAAGGGCACTGTCGTTAATGATTGAACTACTCTGACAGCCGAGAGTAATCGTGAAATACGGAACAAGCTTACACCTACTGTAGGCAGCAGCGGTGGTGGCCTATAAGGTAGGACGTGCACAAACACACACATACTCACACAGTCGCTCTCTCTCTCTCTCTCTAACACACACACACACACACAGCAGACCTTTTGTTTAAAACCAAGCGAACATTGAAAAAGACCCTCCCAATGACATAATAACAGAGTATTTCAACACTGAGTATTGAGGTCCATGATTGGTGACGGGACAGATTGAAAACTCCTTTTAACTTTTAAGACCTCCAAAAATCAAAGAAAAACAGGAGGTACATTGGGGGTACATTTACAGAAGTTAAATCGGGGGGGGGGGGGTTGGGCACTTTACCACAGAGGTGCATGGTGGTTACTGCTATTGCCCTACCCCCACTCCCCATTGCCGTCTAATCTCGGTCAGTCGTACTGTCCCCACAATCCCCTGTATCTCTTGACCATGCGTGTGGTTGTGTGTTTGTGTGTGTTTATTCATCCTTGTCATGCGTGGCTGAATGACTGTGAGTGTATTCATGCATACGCGTGTGTGTATAATCCCCTGCATCTCTGACTGTGAGTGAGTGAGTGTGTGTGAGTGTGAGTGAGAGTGAGAGTGTGTGTGTGTGTGTGTGTGTGTGTGTGTGTGTGTGTGTGCGTGTGTGCGTGTCACTGTGTGTGCGTGCACCTTTCAAATCCCTGTCACGTAACTTCGAACTTTGCCATTCTCATTTCTACACATTATGAGTAGGCCAGTCGCTCATCAAGTTTGGCCGCACCGATCAAATTCCACACCACCCATCAAATTCCACACCACAATGTTTTCCCACCCAACAAACATAAAACATCAGATATAAAACAGTAGCACTAACTGTCAGGGCTGGCAATATATGTCAAAAATAAACAGCTGGTGTGTGTTGTTTCTGCTTATGCTTTGACAGATACATGCCGAGCAGTTGCCAAAAAGCTGAGTTTTTTTATTTTTAAATACCCACTAAGGACTGTGAGAACATGTCTTGTCATGTTGACAGGTGTCGTGTTCGCTTTTGGTGTAGGCCTACAGCTAGTAAACCCATCCCAATAATACACGCTGTACAATGTCACTCACAGCACAAAACAAAAACCTTGACATGAAAAACAACTCATATCGGACAAGGTTAAATTAACACAGACGTCATCACGAAAATAAAGTACATTGTAGCTCAAAACAAACAGACAATGAGACTTGAAACAACATGCATCCAACAGAACCAAGGTGTGAGTGTCAATGCAGTGTTTACAAGAATAATATCTGGTGACAACCACCAAAAGAAACATATTGACAAACACCAAAACATTCTGATGACAACCACCAAAACAAACAGAAAACTCACTGACAACCAGCAAAACAAAACAAAACATGTGAAATTTGCAGACAATTCAAAAAGAAATACAATACAAGCGACAGGCGAAAAGACAATTAAACAACCATGTATTAAACGAATGTAACCCGTAAAGTAAGCTCCTAAAATGAACTCTGTCTCTATTTCTTCCATGCCCCATCCCCACGCTGCCCCATCCCCCTAAAAAACTAAAATAGCATTAAAAAAAAACTAGCCACTTGCTCCTTCCCACCTTTGCACTGCCTCCCCGAACTACCAACCCATCCAGTTTTCTCGAACCTAGCGCCAGCTGTTTCCCTTTGTATTTGTGGGGGCATAATTATGAACGACTTTCACAAACTATTAACTTGCACAAATGAACCCTTCTATCAAACTGGACCCAGAGAAACTATTCACGTAACATTTAGGTCAAATATGGTGCAATGCACAATCATGTTATTGCTTCAATTTACATTGTGGTCAACCTACATCTCTTTCTAAGAATTTCCCCATTTAATAACTTTGATATTCCTGAGACATATAATAATTCTGAGAGAACTTTACTGTACTACATGTACTTAAAACATATATTTTTACGACAACAGATAAAACATTTTCACACATAAATCATCAATAAATTTTGTAATTAAAGCAAAAAGATCCACTGCTTGAGTAATAAAAGCAAAGAAGAAAGCAGCTGGTATTTTTATCCCATTAAATCATCATTTATATAAATTATACATGTGCTTTAATAAAGTATTAGAGGAATAAAAGAAGAAAACTAGAATACTGACCCAACAGTGAGAAGCTGGCCATCGGAGGAGAATGAACAGCAACGACCCCCATCCACTGCTGCTATGGTAACAGGGTCGGACATGTCCGGCAACTGCCAGACACGAACATACCTGGAGAAGAAAAAAAACAGCCCCCAAAACCCCCACAAAAATCAATGAACAAGTATTTCAGAGCAAGAAAACTATGTTTGTTTTATTATAAGGATCATTGTTACACCATTTCTGCAGAAAAAAATGCAACTCTTTGGTTTTCAATTCTGAATTGTTTGTACTGTGAACAGTTGCTGTTTGCAAGCGTGTCCTTTTACATACGAGAAGTTTCACGGTCTGTCAGAAAAAAGTAAGCCGGTTTCCTACTAACACTAGGAGACCAGTAGAAGTCACAAGTTTTGAAATTGTTCAGATAAGACAAGGTGATGAACACACAATACTTCGTGTTCAGGAAAGCATCGAATGAACAAAAGAATCTCTTTGACATCATTCAGCTAAACAAATCTAAGTCAAAACTTAGTTGACGGGGCGGCTGTCTTTTTTGCGCGACTGATTTCCTTACCCGTCATCTCCCACTGATGCAAGTCGAGTTCCTTCAGGGGAGAACTTGACAGAGTAGACGTAGTGATCGTTAGCACCTCCCGCATAGATCAGCCCCGGCTTTGGGTACAAATGTCTGCAATAATACAAAAAAAATACATACAATTCAAAATGAGCCCCATCAATGGGCGGTTCTGGTGAGGTTATGCCCCTTCTTTCTTTTGGCTGGTAACAGGCGGAACCTCGCGGCAAGATCACACGAGAAAGGAACAAGAAGAGCAAACGCTCGATCGAGTCACTTTCGCAGTTCTGAATATTATATGAGGCATCAGATGGACAGGAAGAAATTGCTATTCACAACACAATGCATACCTGAAGAATTCAAGACATACCTGTGACCTTGAAAAAGGTCAAAGGTCACCAAAGCAGACGTCAAAGTGTAGAGGTCACTGGGAGTCACGTTCACATAAAATTTGAGCCCGGTCACTTTTATAGTTTCCGAGAAAAGCCCAACGTTAAGTTGTGTGTTGCCGAACAGAAAAGGCTAGTTATCTCCCTTGTTTTTCTGATAACGTTCGTAAAAGGCTACAGATGTAAATACTTTGATGTAAAGAATAATCCTACAAAGTTTCAATCACATCCGATGAACTTTGTCAAAGATATAAAATGTCTAATTTTTCCTTTGACGCTGACCTGTGACCTTGAAAAAGGTCAAAGGTCAACGAAACCATCGTTAAAGTGTAGAGGTCATTGGAGGTCACGACTAAACAAAATATGAGCCCGATCGCTTTGATAGTTTCCGAGAAAAGTCCAACGTTAAGGTGGTGTCTACGGACGGACGGCCGGCCGGACAGACTAACACTGACCGATTACATAGAGTCACTTTTTCTCAAGTGACTCAAAAAACCGTGCATTGGTCCCAAATGGCATGTCGCTTTGGTAACAGTTCGTGTGTAAGTCATTTTATACGGTAAAAAAACAATGGCAACAGGTGGAACCTCGCGGCAAGATCACAGGAGTTGTCTCGCGTTATCACCCCAGAAGCGCTCATTATGATCAGGTCGAGTTAATGGGTGCAACAAAGCCAATGTTTAGCATGCACTCAAAAATGCAAGTAGTTGGAAAGGCTTGTTTTCTACATTATGAATTGGCTGAGGAGATGGTGAAACATCTATGACCAAACTGCTCTGCTCTGTGTTATTTCTAATTATGAATCAGTTATTTTTCAACCAAAATTTCCTCTTGTGTCATTGATTGTTTGTCTTTGTTCACTGGAACCCGCCTTTTAAGACCCCCCAATTTAAGACTTCCTGCCTTTTAAATTAAGTCCCTGCTTTCTTAGACTTTCTGTTCTTTCTTTCTTTATTTGGTGTTTAACGTCGTTTTCAACCGTTCAAGGTTATATCGCGACGGGGAAAGGGGGGGGGGGGGGGGATGGGATAGAGCCACTTGCTAATTGTTTCTTGTTCACAAAAGCACTAATCAAAAAATTGCTCCAGGGGCTTGCAACGTAGTACAATATATGACCTCACTGGGAGAATGCAAGTTTCCAGTACAAAGGACTTAACATTTCTTACATACTGCTTGACTAAAATCTTTACAAACATTGACTATATTCTATACAAGAAACACTTAAAAAGGGTAAAAGGAGAAACAGAATCCGTTAGTCGCCTCTTACGACATGCTGGGGAGCATCGGGTAAATTCTTCCCCCTAACCCGCGGGGGGTAGACTTTCTGTTCATAAACTCTGTAAATTAACCTCTTTTTTAAGACTTCCTCCTTTTTAAGACCTGATTTTCTCTGTTTTGAGCTCTTAAATTAAAAGACAGATTCCACTGTAGTTCTATAACAATCAACCCCCCCCCCCACCCCAAAAAACTTCTTGTTTTCAACATTAGACAGCATACTACATGGCTCACCCCAGTTCTGCAATTTGTGTCCGATTGTCCACATCCCAGATAATGATGCGAGAATCATAGGACGCTGTGGCGAGCAGAGCCCCGTCCGGTGAAAAGTCACAGTTCACAACATCGTGGTGATGACCTTCCAGGCGAAGGCGAGATTTGACTTTCCGATCTTCAAGCACGAACAGCAAAGCCTGAAAACCCAAGTACAAAACGACACAAAGGTTCATTCTTTCACAGCTCAGAAACAGAAGTCAGAACGACATGAAGATTACATCTTTCATAATGCAAGATTAGAATGACACAAAGGATAATCTTGCAGAACACAGGAACAGAACATAACTTTTTCAGGAGCAAGTCAAATAGTTTTAAGGCATGCAAATGAAATCTAAGAGAGCAGTGTGGTTGCAAATGTTTTTCAAAAACATGAACTCTTTAAAGGCACAGTCAGCTTCCTGTAAACCATTAGTTTTTGGTCACAGACACTGTCAGGCTTTTACACAAAGTACAAACACCCTTTCGTTTAAACACTCACCGCTTGAGAACATCCTAGGTGCCCTCCGTAAAGAGCGAGCATTTTTCAAAGAATATATTTTTGCGTCACAATCAGACGCCTCGTTTTGGCGTTAGACCTAACTTTTAAAATCTAAATAATAAATGAACAGCTTGTAACACAAACATTCTTAAATCATAAAAGATTTCTTTTTTCATCAAGACAAGATCAGTACAACTCGAAGTTTTGAAAGTTTTAAAAAAGGGAGCCCGGAAGCTTGTCACTCAAGGTCGTCGTTCCCCAAGCAGACGAATTTTCTGCATATCGCTTGCTTCCTTTGAAGCCAACCGCCGCCGATAAGTTCGTGTGACTCGCAGTCATTTGTTGCATTTTAGATTTAGAGGTACACAATTACGTGCTATTGCAGAACAGCGAGTCGCATTGAAATCACAAACAGAAACTGATGACGAAATTGTGAGAGAAACAAGAAGGGCAAAGCCCATACGACTCACATGCTTTACACATTTTTCCTACCAAAATACATGTGACCTTGACCCAAGGTCAAGGTCATCCAAGGTCATGCAACACAAAGCTGTTAATTCAAGACATAGGAAGTACAATGGTGCTTATTGGCTCTTTCTACCATGAGATATGGTCACTTTTAGTGGTTCACTAGCTTATTTTGGTCACATTTCATAAGGGTCAAAGTGACCTTGACCTTGATCATATGTGACCAAATGTGTCTCATGATGAAAGCATAACATGTGCCCCACATAATTTTTAAGTTTGAAACAGTTATCTTCCATAGTTCAGGGTCAAGGTCACTTCAAAATATGTATACAATCCAACTTTGAAGAGCTCCTGTGACCTTGACCTTGAAGCAAGGTAAACCAAACTGGTATCAAAAGATGGGGCTTACTTTGCCCTATATATCATATATAGGTGAGGTATTGAATCTCAAAAACTTCAGAGAAAATGTGAAAAATGTGAAAAATAGCTGTTTTTTAGGCAACATTTATGGCCCCTGCGACCTTGACCTTGAAGCAAGGTCAAGATGCTATGTATGTTTTTTGGGGCCTTGTCATCATACACCATCTTGCCAAATTTGGTACTGATAGACTGAATAGTGTCCAAGAAATATCCAACGTTAAAGTTTTCTGGACGGACGGACGGACGTCCGGACGGACGGACGGACGGACGACTCGGGTGAGTACATAGACTCACTTTTGCTTCGCATGTGAGTCAAAAAATGAACGTGCGTGACACGGGTTCACGATGGCTCAGGGGTAAAATAAACCACAAAATCTGGTGTGTGGTTTACGCAAGCTAAATATAGCCATTAATTAAAACGAACAGTGTCACTTAATGCTGTTAGATGCTATTGCAAGTGTGTTCCATAAGTTCAGAACTGCTTTTTTTCGTGAGAAGATTTAAATCGTTCTGTAAACCATTTGAGGCAGACTGTGCCTTTTAATTCTCATTTTCCTGCTAACAGTTTTTGAGGCACTGCATACCAATTCCACAAGTCAACAACCAAAAGTTGGCACATCAATTTTTCTTTAACAATTTTGATTGATTTTCATAAAAAGTTAGATTTTGGTGAATGAGGTCTGGGAACAATCACATGAACAAACAGTATCTTTTGTTTGTCCATGAATGAGACACACCAAAACTGTTACAAGGCTGACTGTGCAACACACACATACACACACAGAGAAACACGCACACGCAGAAACACACACACACACAAACTCACCATTTTAATACTTCCAACCACAGCAACATAATTTCTATTGGGAGACCACCGACAGCAGAAGGCGTGATTGGTATTGGTTTTAATGGTGAGGTAGAGATTGCAATCCCCTTGTTCGTCAAATTCCCAGAGTTTCACAGAGCCGTCTCGCGAAGCAGACGCCAGCCCTAAGGTGCCGTCATGGGTGAAGTGAAGATCATGGACAATGTCTTTGTGGTCCATGATTTCCAGCAGGAGAGCACCTGAGAAGATAAAGGAAATGGTGAGATAGTTGCTCATGTTGATCATTTAAATGTGCACCTTCACCACTCATCATTCATTCTGCACTTCTTTTTTTTAGGGGGAGGGTGACAATAAAGAATTTCCACAACTTGATGAAGTCTGGCTTTATATGCCATTCTTTTTGAACAGTATCAGAATTACTTTTTACTTGTGAAACAACTGTTTCCCCTCCTATGAAAAGCAATACTCGCCAGTCCTGGTTCACACCAAAAATTCTAAACTAGTATTGCCCATCTGTTTTGTCCACCGAAAAGCCATGAAACACTTTCCAAACAAGCTTCTAAATAATGCATGCAATCATTGACACTGTTGAGAAAAATAAAAACAGTGCACAAATTAGGGTAGTCGGCTAAACCCAAAAATATTTTTCAAATCAGACACATTTGTTGTCTTTTTGGCAGTTCTGCCATTCTTTTTTAATTTCTTTTTTAATTTTGGAACAATTGACTCCAAGGAGTGCCTTATACTTCTGGATTGTAAATACATATCTATCGGTCGAAATATCCTGGCTGCAAAATTATTCATCTGTCAGAAGACCTCCTACATGTCCAAATCATCAGAAGGTTGTCCAGGAAGGGGTCAGAACAATGCCTCAGATTAAAAAAGCATGTGTTAGTAACTGAAGATGGAGGCCTGAGAACAACACTGCACCCCTGTCACATCAGTCTTACTACTGACCTGTCTCACAGTTCCACAGTTTGATGCGTCCTGACGGATGTCCGGAAGCCAATACCAGAGATGTTATGTCGCATCGCTGTCGCTTCCAACGCTGCTTGTGAATTCTGTTTGAGCTGTGGCCAAAGACCATGCTGTGTACGATTTCACCGCAGTCTATGATGTGGTACTGTCGACCTCCTAAGCCCTGTGTGTCATTGGGGTCATGTCTGCAAGTTACAGAAAAACAAAGATCTTACATTTTCTTGGAGCCCTCAGGTGCAAGTCATTATGTGATGTAAATCCAAGAACAAAGAGACTGCCAACGTTCCAAAATTAGTCAGAAAAATTCTACACGTAAAAAACTTACCTTTTTTATTTCATTATGTGGTGTGTTATGCTTAGAATTTAAAGTGTTACGCTTAGAATTTAAATTAACCATAAACAATGCAAAAATAGTTTCTTGGATAAGCAATGTTCCTTCAGAACATGCTTTACTTAGCGAGCAGATAATCTGAAAGGGGTAAACCACACCTTAACAAATGGACATAGAACTTTCCAGTGGCTTGTGAACATGAAAAGAAACAGACATCGTTGTGCAATTCTGTGTAAATTCAAACCAGCAGCATTTGTTTTTTTACTGCAGTTCAGCTAAATTGATCACATCTAAAAATCGAGACAGCACTGTGTTTATAACACATTATTTCGCAGGGCCTATACTTGATGTTGTTCAACATCGTTGTGTCATTGACACCATAAAATGTGCAACTACAGATTGTTTTAAAATCTAGAGTCACGTGAACACTAACTTGATATGTCATTGTCAATCAGGTGCAATAGTGCCAATCCACTGGTTCTGAAAATGACGGTCTGACTAAAACTATACCACAAAATGGTGATATGAATCTAATGGACTCAAAACTTCGCCTGAAAAATAAACAAAGCCACCTGCACCATATATACGGGACTAGACACTCATTAGTCTTCCTTGGATCAATTTTGTTCTCTTTTTTTCTGCCAGACTGCTAGCCAGGGCGCTAATCAAATTACATATTTCCAGCTGTCAACTAATACTACCAGCTAAACTACAGCAGAATTCAACTGATCTTGTATCACATCAGTAGAAAATAAAATCCATTAAATAAAATCCATAATTTGCATGTATTAACCCCTCACTTTTTTGGCTGCTTAGCGTCCCAGGGAATGAGGTGAATCATGCGATGGCCGGCGGACCAGGCTAGAAAGGAATGGTCTGGCGCCCATGCACAGCACCAGCTCTCACATCCACCTTTGTGCAAACCTCGGCGTCCAGACACTCCCGTGTAGCCACGACACACCGCCACATGATCCAAGTGTAACACCTCCTTGGCACGCTCTGGAAAAGATGATGATAGTGAATAACAAGTCGCGTAAGGCGAAATTACTACATTTAGTCAAGCTGTGGAACTCACAGAATGAAACTGAACGCACTGCATTTTTTCACAATGACCGTAGTCCGCCGCTTGTGCATATTTGAGTGAAACTGACGAGCCTGTTTAGCGCGGTAGTGGTTTTGCTGTGCTGCATAGCACGCTTTTCTGTACCTCTCTTCGTTTTAACTTTGTGAGCATGTTTTTAATCCAAACATATCATATCTATATGTTTTTGGAATCAGGAACCGACGCGACAAGGAATAAGATGAAATTGTTTTTAAATCGATTTCGGAAATTTAATTTTGATCATAATTTTTATATTTTTATTTTTCAGAGCTTGTTTTTAATCCAAATATAACATATTTATATGTTTTTGGAATCAGGAAATGATGTAGAATAAGATAAACGTAAATTTGGATCGTTTTATATAAAAAAAAAAATTATTACAATTTTCAGATTTTAAATGACCAAAGTCATTAATTAATTTTTAAGCCACCAAGCTGAAATGCAATACCGAAGTCCGGCCTTCGTCGAAGATTGCTTTACAAAAATTTCAATCAATTTGATTGAAAAATGAGGGTGTGACAGTGCCGCCTCAACTTTTACAAAAAGCCGGATATGACGTCATCAAAAGTATTTATCGAAAAAAAGAAAAAAGTATCTGGGGATATCATTCCCAGGAACTCTCATGTCAAATTTCATAAAGATCGGTCCAGTAGTTTGGTCTGAATTGCTCTACACACACACACGTACAGACACACACACACACACACACACACACACACACATACACCATGACCCTCGTCTCGATTCCCCCTCTATGTTAAAACATTTAGTCAAAACTTGACTAAATGTAACAAGTCGCATAGGCGAAAATACAACATTTACTGATTTAGTCAAGTAGCTGTCGAACTCACAGAATGAAACTGAACGCAATGCAACGCAGCAAGACCGTATACTTGTAGCATCGTCAGTCCACCGTTCACGGCATAGGCAGTGAAATTGACAAGAAGAGCGGAGTAGTAGTTGCGCTGGGAAGGATAGCACGCTTTTCTGTACCTCTCTTCGTTTTAACTTTCTGAGCATGTTTTTAATCCAAACATATCATATCTATATGTTTTTGGAATCAGGAACCGACAAGGAATAAGATGAAAGTGTTTTTAAATTGATTTGGAAAATTTAATTTTGATAATAATTTTTATATATTTAATTTTCAGAGCTTGTTTTTAATCCGAATATAACATATTTATATGTTTTTGGAATCAGAAAATGATGGAGAATAAGATAAACGTAAATTTGGATCGTTTTATAAAAAACATATTTTTTTTACAATGTTCAGATTTTTAATGACCAAAGCCATTAATTAATTTTTAAGCCACCACGCTGAAATGCAATACCGAAGTCCGGGCTTCGTCGAACATTACCCGACCAAAATTTCAACCAATTTGGTTGAAAAATGAGGGCGTGACACTGACAGTGCCGCCTCAACTTTCACGAAAAGCCGGATATGACGTCATCAAAGACATTTATCAAAAAAATGAAAAAACGTTCGGGGATTTCATACCCAGGAACTCTCATGTCAAATTTCATAAAGATCGGTCCAGTAGTTTAGTCTGAATCGCTCTACACACACACACACACAGACAGACACACACACACACGCACATACACCACGACCCTCGTCTCGATTCCCCCCTCTACGTTAAAACATTTAGTCAAAACTTGACTAAATGTAAAAATGATAGACTGTAATGTCTTAGAGCTTCTTCTTCTTCTTCTGCGTTCGTGGGCTGAAACTCCCACGTACACTCATGTGTTTACACGAGTGGAATTTTACGTGTATGACCGTTTTTACCCCGCCATTTAGGCAGCCATACGCCGCTTTCGGAGGAAGCATGCTGGGTATTTTCGTGTTTCTATAACCCACCGAACTCTGACATGGATTACAGGATCTTTTCCGTGCGCACTTGGTCTTGTGCTTGCTTGTACACACGAAGGGGGATAAGCCACTAGCAGGTCTGCACATAAGTTGACCTGGGAGATCGGAAAAATCTCCACACTTATCCCACCAGGCGGCCGCGGCAGGGATTCGAACCCTCGACCTTCCGATTAAGAGGCCGACGTCTTACCACCCCGCCACAGCGCCCGTCCATGTCTTAGAGCAAAAGTAAAGCAAATTAAAGGGATGTTGTTAGGCGTCCGACATTGTTCATGGTCCGATTAACTGACGGCAGACGCCAATGTCCAATTCATATGGTCAGGTGTCGGTCAGATGTCCCATCATACTTGGTAGAGGGAGGACAGCTAGAGTACGGTTAAATTTCATTTGCATCGGTCAAAGCGCTTACATTGCATTCAATTTAGATCACAGATCTGGGCTTGCCAGAATTTAGCAACTATGCAGTGATGTACATTTCAGTCGGTCTCCGGTCTCTGACCGATCCAATTTCCCCAGGACCTATAGCTTTAACCCCAGCAGGACACAAGTCCGATTAACCTACAGAAGAAGTGGTCAAGGGTCCGATCGTTTTTGACAATGAAGCGGACATGCGGACTGTTCAATTTTCAAGAGGAAAGCTTGTTTCGGTTTTGCCAAGCGAAAGTAAACACTGCGTGAGGAAAGCTGGTTTCGGTTTTGCCAAGCGAAAGTACGCATTGCGTGTGACCAGTTTGTTGAGTGAACGAGGCACCATATGGGATCTGATTCTTTGAATTGATTTATCCTCAAGTTGGATCAAGAAGAAAAAAAGAAAACCGAACCCATATGGTGCCTCGAGTGCATTCATTGGCTCAGCAATAAACCAATGGGAACCACCCGTGCATGTTCGCACATGCGCAAGGCATTACTTTTCGTCATAATATCCAGAAAAAACGTTGTGCTCGAAGAAACCGATTGTGTGTCAAAACCCAGGACATGATCCTGAAAGCAAAACTTGAGGGGCCCGCAGAACGGTCAGATGCCTACCTGAAAAACATTGTCGACAGATGGGCAGTGAAAAAAAACCGACAACTGTTCAAATAACTTTGAAATGTGATTCAATCCTTTGAGTATCTAGTCATGACAGTCAAGGAAGGTGGAAGAATTTACACTGAAAAATCTTTTTAAATGCGGTTTTACGAGTCGTGTTCTTGTCCTATTGAAATTGCAATCTCAGGACACTGTGTCCTATTGATTTTCAGTCTTCAGGACAATTGTCCTAAAGGTTGCCAGAAAAATGTACATCACTGACTATGTAATCAAGAGAACAACACAAGGTATGACCGTATCGCTTTTCACATTCTGCAATATGTGTAAACCACACACAACCACCCCAAACACAGCAACACTGATAGACATAGCGAGAACTGTTGCAAATGATGTTTATGACCACAATGTCAGCCACGTAAAATGTCCTCGCCCCACGGTTAAAGAAATGGGGGACTGGTGTGTGGTCACATAATTACAACCCCTGGCCTGAACTGTATAGCTCTTGGGGCGATGAGAGACAGTTTTTTTGTTAGACATTATCACTTTAATCATAAAAAGAAATCTGATAGGAAGGAAAGGTATAAACAATAAAAATTAAAATCAAAGGACAGCAAAAAAATACAACAACAAACAAAGATAAAAGAAAGAAAGAAAGAAAAGAAAACTTGTATCAAACATATTCAAGAAAGAAAATCTAGGCTCAGAAGAATGATTTTGCATAATTTAATTGCGAGTTCAAATTAAAAACAAATCCCACAGCGGACTGCATCGACCTAATCTGACTTTAAAAAAAAAAAATTGTTAGACCTAAGGCCAAAAAAACCACCACATGGCCCATTCCTTAACGTGGTGTGGTGGTTTGCGTGTCTCGGTGACCCTAAGAGCTATGCCAGCGGGAGTGTAAACTCCTGGCAGGGCTTCCCAAGCTGGACAGGCCGAAGGGTAGAGGCCAGACTAATATGGACCAACCTTGTGCTCACAGGGCAGGTCCTTGGGCCATGAGCTAAGGGTGAGGTAACCCTGACAGAAACCTCGAGTGCTGAAGACGTATGTGTTGGGCCGCACGGCGCACTCCAACAAACCACAACACTACGCATCAACTGCCATTATGACACTTGGAAACAGAATTGACAGTAATGGTGCTCGCCCTGTGAGGATCCACCAGGCAGGTGCAGCGCCGGGCTCCGCGCCTCAAAGGAGTCCACCCTCAGCTACTGGAGGTCCCTTCATCTCGTCTTGTGGAGCCAGGGGACGAGAAAGACACGGCCCACATCCTACGAGACTGCAGGAACCACCAGGTGCTGAGAGAGGAAATCTGGCCAATGCCGGAGTCCCTGCACAACAAGCTGTACGGGCCAGTGGCTGCGCTGCAGAGGACCACTAATTATATCTCAAGATCTGGACTCCAAGTGTGATCGGCGATCGAAAAGAAGAAGAAGAAGGCCAACAAAAAAAAATTGTCTGTTTCTGATCACCCGACCGACCCTAAATTTCGGCGCCGACCCTAAACTTTTTTTTTCCAAACTCAAAAACTTTTTTTTTTTTTTGGTGGTAAAGGACAGGGTGAGAAAATGAACAACAAAAACGTGTGAAAACGAAAGTCCGCTGACGATTTGTAAATGTGTTGAGTGTCTTGTCTCTATGTATAGTGAATCCAGTCTCTTTGCGCGATTTTTAAAGTTAGTTTTATTGGTCTACATTTGGGGTAAAAAAAAAAAATATATAACAAAATCCCTACCTACCGACCCTATTTTTTTTAGCCATGTTACCAGAAACAGACAATTTTTTTTTGTTGGCCTAAACAAAACACATGCTTGGGACACGTGCCAGCTCCATCAACCAGCAAAGCAAAGTACACGGACTTCGCGGATGTTTTTAATTTGATATATGTATGTAAGATCGAATCTAGGTCAGATCTTCCACTGCCTGTCATTTTTAATACGAATAAACCAGGTATTACTACTGCTTAACCAGTTCACATGATAAAAGAACACTGTTGACACAATAAAATTACTTAGCGACTGTACACTTTGCCAACACATTCATGACCAAATGGAAATGGAAGGAAAGGTGACAGAACATGGTAACATTATCTTCATTACGACAAGAAAGTTCACCGCAGACATATTTTTTTAGTGTGTATTCATCATACTTACTGATCTGGCTTGGGTTGGCGAATTGAAACGATGAGTTTGACATTTACTCTGCTTTGTAGGTCAATGAAAAAAATCGTCTCGACAAAAGTTCCCCCTGCTGACAAGTTATCGTCTGCTGCTACCTCCGTGCGGACGTTATTCGCCGATGCCGAGTGATCTGTGTTTTGTTAATCACCGGATATCAGCATGAATAGCTGGATGTTGAAATTCCACTTATAATTACACAGACGAACGTTGAAACACGTCCGTTTAGTCTATATTACATGCATTCGACTCGCCGCGAATTTTTTACAAGGTACGCAAATGCGCATGCGCCTTGCATCATTCAGTACACCACGACTTGATTGGCTCGATTTTCGGACAAGGTCACATGCTGTCTAGTCAGTTTTATGTCTCACGACACAAAACATAACACGGAAGGATAGCTCATTCTCAGGCTGGTAGGGCCTACTACCTACTATACTTGAATAATTGGGATCAGCTCGTTACTCCCCCGTATCGCTACTCCCCCGGCTCGATACTCCCCCGGCTCGTTACTCCCCCGTATCGCTACTCCCCCGTACACAGAAAATGACTGGATAGGCCCTGTGATAGTAAGTTGGCATGAAATGATATTGTTCTCCCCCCCCCCCCCCCCCCCTGTCCAGCCGTTTTATTTGTTTCTTTGTTTGTTTATGCAGACAATTTCTCCGGGAAAACAATATTTCATGCTAACTTACTATCACAGGGTTATCCAGTCATTGTCTGTGTACGGGGGAGTAACGAGCCGGGGGAGTAGCGATACGGGGGAGTAACGAGCCGGGGGAATAACGAGCCGGGGCGGGACTCAGTATCGAGCCGCCGGGGAGAGTAGCGATACGGGGGAGTAGCGATACGGGGGAGTAACGAGCTGAGCATCTCGTTACTCCCCCGTATCTCTTCTGCTTAAAATATATACTTTTTTTTCAAATATGTACTGTACACGAATGTACAGGCAGATCTGACAGTTGTAAGTTCTTTAAACATGCTCTCTCTCTCACTCTCTCTCTCTCTCTTGAAAATTCAAGTAACTCAATATTAAAAAAAAATAATAAAAAGGCACGGGGGAGTAACGATCCGGGGGAGTAGCGATAAGGGGGAGTAACGAGCCGGGGGAGTAACGATACGGGGGAGTAACGAGATGCTCCCGAATAATTATTCTCCTTCATTTAAAAAACTATGCATTTTATTCACAAAAATCAAACCACTATGATTTTGCAAGGGAAATCACTTTTGAGGCTTGGATGCTTATTATTCCTTCATAATGCCAATCAGGGGCGTATCACATCATTACTGCATTTAGTCAGGGACCTATCTATGATCAGTTTAGTCAAGTCACCAATGTGTGTCTATGAGGGAATAACGTATGAAAAGAGTGACATGGACAGTCACTGTTGGTGAAGTTACTAACAGGTAGCGACTTTAGAGGAGGGGGATGGGTCCGGCCTCTAACTTTACAGCTCGGAGACACCCCGGTAAGGAATTACCGGCGTTTCATAACTAACACTTAGCGGACTTATCGAGCGTAATTGGTTTTACAATTGGTTTGTCAGTAATTGGCCAGTATATGAGTTGCAGCTTCTTCAAGAATACGGGGCGAAGCTGCAAGAAGCTGCAACATTACTACCGCCCAGTATTTATTTTTACTGCCCAGTAATTATTCATTTTCCCCCGGCATTAATGTGTGTCTGGCGGAAGGTCGGCAGCTACCAAAACTGATTGGTTATTTTTAGCTCTCTACAAACAATATTTGAACAAAATTTATTCTTGAAAAAGCTGCAACTCGGGTCATATACTGGCCTGTAAAACCACTTTAACTTACGCTCAATAAGTCCGCCAACTGCTAAGTGTTATCAGGGGCGGACGAGGGGGGGGGGGGGGTGGGGGGGTTCTGGGGTTTCCGGAAACCTCCCCCCAGCCAAAAAATAAAAAATTTTGTGTGTGTTTTTTTGGGTTGAGTTTCAATTTTTGGGGTATTAATCAGTGACAAAATCTGCTGCCTGAAACTGGTAATGATCATCCTCAGATTGCACCAGATTGCACCATTTTGCATCCTTTTTGTCATTAATTTTGTTTGTCAGTTTTTGTTTATTTTCTTTGTGTGCAAGAGAGTACGTTGTAATATCAAAATTGATTTTAAAAATTAATTTAAGGCGAGAATGAGTTTTTTTAAGCCCTTGAAATTTGTTTACCACTTGTTTGTGTAGACCCCCTAGCAAGAGTGATGCAACCAAACACCTTCAAGTACAGAGGTTTTTGATTTTGTGCACTCATCCCCCCCCCCCCCGAAAAACAAAAGTGTGTACTGTTTTCAGTTTTAAAGCCAGGAGAGGCTTAAATAGCAACTCTTGAATTGCTAAAAATTCACTTTCAGCTGGTTAGTTACAAAAACCTTCAAGTTTACAAGATTTTTTACTTTTGTGCATCTCCAATTTTAAGATTTTGTTTAAGCTTAGAGGAGCTTCTAAAGGCCCTTCTTGAAATGTGTTTACCACTTGTTTTTGTAGACCTCCTAGCAAGAGTGATACAACCAAACATCTTCAAGTATAGAGGTTTTTGATTTTGTGCATTCTCTCCTCCCCTCCCCCATTTGTTGTTGTTTTTGTTTGCTGTTATCAGTTGTAAAGCCAGCAGAGGCTCAAGTAGCCCCCTCATGAAATGCTAAAATTAATTTTCAGTTGGTCAGTTACAAAAACCTTCAAGTTTACAAGATGTATATATTACTAGATGAATACCCGCTTCGCCGGGAAGAAGTTGAGCCGAATACCCGGGTGCGCCGGGGACCCGGCTTTGCCGGCGCACCGCGGCACGAAGAAAGGGAGATAAACGCGCAAAACACTGGAGATGAGTAAAGATAGTATAACGGGAATATGGATTGAGCGTTGTCGACAGTGACCTTCTAAAAATAGAAACGGGAATATGGATTGACGCCACACGAAGGAAGGGAGATAAACGCTGAAAACACTGGAGAAGATAAGGAAGAGTTACTGGGAATGGATCCAGAGAAAAACCAAAATCGGTTCAGCGCTGCGCGCTGAGAGCACGTGTTGAAATATCTCATCGAGCAGGTTGTGTCCGGGGTCTACCTGAATATGGCCACCAAATTTGAAACGGATCCATCGAGAACCTTGGGCGTGCATCGCGAACACACACACACACAGACACAAGTCGTATATATCTATAGATAGACTAGATGAATACCCGCTTCGCCGGGATACCCGGCTTCGCCGGGAAGAAGTAAAGCCGAATACCCGGCACCCGGAAGAAGTAGAGGTAAGCGTGGACAGTGACCTTCTAAAAATAGTAACGGGAATATCCGGCTTCGCCGGGATGAAAGCGTTGTGGACAGTGACCTTCTAAAAAATAGTAACGGGAATATGGATTGACGCCACACGAAGGAAAGGAGATAAACACAAAACACTGGAGAAGATAAGGAAGAGTTACTGGGAATGGATCTGGGAAGATGAACAGAAAAACCAAAATCGGTTCAGCGCTGCGCGCTGAGAGCACGTGTTGAAAATTCTCATCGACCAGGTTGTGTCCGGGGTCTACCTGAATATGCCCACCAAATTTGAAGCAGATCCATCGGGAACTTTGGCCGTGCATCGCGAACACACACACACACACAGACACAAGCCGTATATATATATATACTAGAGGAATACCCGGCTTCGCCGGGGTGAATCGCGAGACAGAGAGCGTGGCGGTTCACCACAATCACCTTTGAAGGCGAAGTCCTGTCAAATGGGATTGAGAATTTTAGAGCTTATTTCTTAGCCCTATATTATCTGTTGTGGCTTCTCAAATGCCAGAACATACAGACAGATAAAAGATGATAAAATCGTTTATTTAACGTCACTCTGTAAAAACATTGGCGACATTTGTCTTAGATTAAGAACACACACAGGCACGCACACAAACTTTCCCTTTATGTACAGTGGTTCACCACCCTCCCGCCCCCCGCACACTCTCGCTCATCTATACTGTTCAAAAAAAGAAACGCATAGTTGCTACTTGCCAAATTTGTTTTATTTTTCGAAAAAATTAACAGAAAATCCAATATTTAGATTATTTGTTTGAAATTTGGTATGGACACAGTTGAATGCACACACAGTTCATTTGCATCTTCAAATCAATCAGTCAATCAATACGATTGGGTGACGAGGCTGTCAAGTCAGTAGGGGGTGTGACTGCCTTGAGCAGCAACAACTGCCCGGCACCTTCTGGGCATGGACTGGATCAGATGCCGGATATCTTGCTGTGGGATGGTGTCCCACTCCTCCTGAAGTGCCTGCAATAGATCGCGGTGATTTGCCGGCGCTTCTTCTCGCCTGCGCACACGTCTGTCCAATTCATCCCAGAGGTGTTCTATCGGGTTCATGTCTGGCGACATGGATGGCCAGGGAAGCACCTGGACATGGTGGTCGGTGAGGAACTGGGTGGTGAGTCGTGCTGTGTGCGGGCGAGCGTTGTCCTGCTGGAATATGGCATCCTGGTCAGCCAGAAGAGGAAGGGCGTGTGGGCGCAGAATTTCCTCCACGTATCGCTGGGCAGTTATGCGCCCTTGGACGTGCACCAGGGTGCTCCTTCCAGCGGTATTGATCGCCCCCCACACCATGACGCCTCCACCACCATGAACGGGTGCCTCATCCACACAGTTGGGCGCGTAACGTTCGTTTACTCTCCGGTAGACCCTCCTCCGACCATCATGTCGCTGGAGCAGGAAGTAGGACTCGTCGCTGAACCACACGTGTCTCCAGTGATTCCGGACGGTCCAGCGAAGGTGCTGGTTGCCCCACTGCACTCGGTTCTGGCGATGGCGGCGGGTGAGGACAGCTCCTCTGTGAGGTCTGCGAGCTCTCAAACCAGCTTCATGCAGGCGGTTCCGCACGGTCTGGTCCGATAATCGGTGTGGCCCGGGGAGAGCCTGGACAGAAGATGAGGCCGACAGGAAACGATTCCGGAGGTGGCGGAGCCGTATGAAGCGGTCGTGAGCAGCAGTTGTCGCCCTTGGTCTTCCCGCTCGTGGCAAGTCAGCAACGGAGCCAGTGGCTTGAAACCTGACCCACAGTCTACTGATGGTGCTCTGGGACACGTGGAAGTGCCTGGCGATTGCACTTTGACTTTGGCCTGCTTGTAAACGACCCAATGCAATTTGGCGGTCTTTTCTGCTCAATCGGGCCATCTTTCGTCGCTGAATTGTCGTCTGATTTCTTTGTGGCGAACAATCCGCTTTTATGGGTTTTGGAAGACATGGTGAGAGCTCAATATTCCCCGAGTTTCACGAGATTACACTGAAGCATGACGAGTGGTCATGCCAAATGAGCAATTTTGACATTGTAGCCACTGATAACGCATGCGTCACGTGCAGAGCTCACTTGTAGCAATGGACGAAAGGTCGACGACCAGATAAACATTTTCTGCAGTTTGGGGGATATCCTTGTAGCCATATAACTAAATTAACCAAATATTACAAGCTATGCGTTTCTTTTTTTGAACAGTATAATTAAAAATGGTGTTAAGAGATACTTGGATATAAAATGGTATTTTTAAAAGATCTGATAAAAACATATAGTAGCTGTATGAGAAGCAATGGCGTCAGCCGCAGCAATGTCTCTTCATATCCAGGGACCAAGTGGGTGCGTGTGCATAAGTCCAGCGATAAGTTTGGGACCTTGCCACCCAAGGTCTTTATTAAAACTTAAAAGATAGCTTAATTTTTCCTTTGAGGTATTTGGCAGAATATTTCTATTTGAGTTTATAAACTGAGTCAGGGGTTGAAAGTGGCATGAGTTCAAATCACACTCCAAAGTCAAATGAGCAATGGTGAGGTCGGATTGACAGGTGCATTTAAGCTCTAGAAATTGGTAACTCCCAGCTTCTGCCCTTAGGCGGTTAATCCTTTTTATTACACGTGGGCATGCATTATAGGTGTTCATCTGTTTTGATGGGGCTTCCCGAATGAGCCAGCCAGAGCTTATAGCCTTGTGCATATATTTGTTCCTCCATTCTCTCCAGAGAAGAGAGTCTGTAATGCTACTGATCTCAGAAGCAGACAATGGCAGGTCTACCTCGGAGGCGCCCATGCCTTGGGCAGCTTCTTTAGCGGCTTTGTCCGCTTTCTCGTTGCCAGGCACGTTCACGTGTGCTGGACACCAGACCAGGTTAATCTCGCTTCCTTTTTTTATAATTTTATTTGCCAGCTCCTTTATGGCAATGACAAGATCATGTCTTTTTGATCTTTTGTTAGATCTCAATGCTTCAATGGCTGCTTTGGAGTCAGAGAATATAGCTATCTTTTGAGGAGGTGTGTTCTTGAGATTGAGATGAACAAGCGACATGCAGATGGCAAGGAGCTCAGCTGAGAAGATCGAGTTTCTGTTGCACAGTTTAAATTTCCCAGTCATGTCATCGCTGGGGATTACAAAAGCTGCGCCAGCCTTCTTGTCATCCAACACTGACCCGTCTGTGTAAACATGAACATGGCCTTTGTATACAGTATCAATGTGCTCAAGGGCTTGTATCCTGAGTAATAACTGATCATCCTTTGTAGCTGTGCAATATTCTGTGTCAAAATTCATTTCTTTCATTGTCCATGAGGGATCACGAGATATGGGGTTTTGGGCCACATCATTTGGGTCGACACTGATTTCACTAAAGAGTGAAGCATTGAATTGAGCCAGTGAGGAGAAAGTAGTGCCAAAGTGGGCCTTTTTGTTTTGGACATGATTGTAATGCGGTTGTAGCTCCTCTTTTGTTGAGTTTTGCACTGTGTTGGCTCGAACATTGTAATCTGCGCAGCACTTACGCCGCCACATGTCAAGAGGGAGGAATCCTGCTTGGTGGTATACAATGGCCTGCTTTGAATGCCTTGGGTGTCCGAGGGCAAGCCGAAGGGCACGACATTCCGCTGACTGTAGCTTATCAAGCCATTTTCGAGCCGACGAGAAGTAGGCCTCCTGTCCATATGATAGTCTTGATCTTATAAGAGCTCTGGTGATGTTTGTTAGAATAACTGGGCACTTTGCCCATGGTTGGGCAGCCAGTATTTTAAGAAGGTTGATGGTCTTATTTGCTTTGCTTAAAAGATACTTTAAGTGAGCAGTCCATAGTCCATTTGAGGTGAAAACTACGCCCAGATATTTCACCTGCTGACTGGGTGAGACAACAGATTTATCTAGTGAGAACTGTATCTTTTCTCGATCTTCCAGTTTTCGGTTTGTAAAGACAACGAATACAGTTTTCTCGGCAGAGAGAGTGAAGCCATTCTCCCGCATATAGTTCGCAATGTTATCTATAGCTGTTTGCCACTCTTTAGAGAATTTGTGTTCTGTTTTATAGGTTTTGTTTTGATACTCTTTGCATAGAGCAATATCATCCGCATAAAGCGTCAGTTCGGCTCCATGTGTTTTAATTGTCGATATGTCATGCAGCATAATGCTAAAAAGCAGTGGTGCTATTACTGAGCCCTGTGGCACTCCCATGTCAACTTTGCGAGTGGATGATTTGGCACCTTTATAATCAGTTTGAAAGGATCTGTTCAGTAGAAAGCTTTTTATGTATTGAAACATATTACCACTGATGCCTAATTGCTTCAATTTGAACAACAACATACAGACAGACAAAAGCCGCTAGACCCCATCACAAACAGAACGCTATAATCCACAGGTGTTGCTTACACACACACACAAACACACACACAGAGAAGCCGTATATATATATGTATATCTATATCTATAAATATATAGAGATAGGTGACAGTGTATTTTTCGCGTGGCTATAAATTGATTCGACCTTTTCACTTTGACAGTAAGAACAACTTACGGGTGCAAGGGAAGCGTTCTGGACAGCGCAGTGACATTCTAAAAATAGTAACGTAGAAACGGGAATATGGATTGAAGCCACACGAAGGAAGGGAGATAAACGCAAAACACTGGAGAAGATAAGGAAGAGTTACTGGGACTGGTGAAATGAACAGAAAAACCAAAATCGGTTCAGCGCTGCGCGCTGAGAGCACGTGTTGAAATATCTCATCGATGATATTGTGTCCGGGGTGTAGCTGAATACGGTGTCCAAATTTGAAAAAGATCCACCGAGAACTTTGGCGTTGTGATGTGGTCTAGCGGCTTTGGTGTGTCGGTATGGGGGCCCGGGTAGCTGAGGTGGAACCAAAATCGGTTCAGCGCTGCGCGCTGAGAGCACGTGTTGAAATATCTCATCAATGAGGTTGTGTCCGGGGTCTCTCTGAATAAGCCCACCAAATTTGAAGCAGATCCATCGAGAACTTTGGCCGTGCATGGCGCACACACACACACACAGACAGACAGACACAAGTCGTATATATATATAGATATAGATGCATCTCCAAAAAGCTTGTTTGTTCTAAAATTTACAAGTCGGGAGAGGCCACCAAAACCCTCCCTAAAATGCTAAAAATCATTTTCGGCTGCCCCCTTAGACCCCCCAGCAAGGGCGCTGCCCCTGCACCCCGCCGGAAAACTTGCTTCACCCGTGAAATGTAGTCAGATATGGAACAATATGTATACCCCTGCCCAACGAAGTGTGTTTGAGTTGATCCGTCTTCTGTGTGCGCGACAGCTTCAGATGTGTGTTTGAGTTGATCCGTCTCTCCACTCCCTTTTTTTTTAGGTGTAGGGGGTGGGGGAGGTTTGTTCATATCAACTGACACTTTATCAAACCATTTGAATAATTCATATACAAAATTCTGGTGGTTGCTGTGTAATAAAAAAACCAAGTGTCGCTGAAAACAGAGATGTGCTAATAAATTTAGCTTTCATGTGTGTGTATGTGTGGTGTGTGCGTATGTACTCCGTGCACTGGCGTCGGAAACTGGGGGGGGGGGGGGAGCTGCTGTTTCGGGGGGGGGGGGGGGGGGAGCAAATGTCTTTTTGCCCCCCCCCCCCAATATTTAGGATGACAAAAATATTCACAGAGAGAGAGAGAGAGAGGGAGAGAGAAAGAGAGAGAGAGAGAGAGAGAGAGAGAGAGAGAGAGAGAGAGAGAGAGAGAGAGAGTGTGAGAGAAAGTGAGAGAGAGAGAGAGAGAGAGAGAGAGGGAGAGAGAGAGAGAGAGTGAGAGAGACTGAGAGAGAGAGAGAGAGAGAGAGAGAGAGAGAGAGAGAGAGAGAGAGAGAGAGAGAGAGAGAGAGAGAGAGAGAGAGAGAGAGAGAGTTGATAAACAAAATACCCCCCCACACTCACAAAAAAGAAGTATATTGTCTCGCGTGTAAGAACTTTATAGCCGCCAGACTCCCCACCCATCTCGCAACCCCGGCCATCTCCTCACGTCTCTCATCCCCTCTCCACTTGAATTTTTAGTTCATAAAAAAAAATAAAACTTTCATTTGTGAAAATTATTTGTTGTGCCTTTCGTCACAGGGGCAAAAATTAGCTTCCATTTTCCCTCTTTGCCATGCCTTTTGATCCATTTTGCTGACCTAGCCACCAAAGCATGGCAAAGAGGGAAAATCAAAAGTTTCTATGTGTCCCTTTAAACCTGTAATTAGAATACTCAAGAAGAATGATATTATCATTACATTTTTGAAGATCATAAATAATTTTTGTCTTTGGACATTTAATTTGAATTTTTAGTTGAGAACAATAAAGAAGACATGTTCAATGTATGAAACGTATTACTTGTTGAGTTTGTATTCATTGGGCGGGGGTATAAATATCAATTTCACTTAAGATTTAGTATCATTGTATCAAAATATTGTTCCATGTACATACAGACATACACACAGACAGACGGACAAAGTGAATCCAGTACACCCCCTCCAACTGGGTAGTGATTTTCAGTTTTCCAAAATGTAGCGAAAAGTAGCGAAATATAGTGAAATGTAGCGAAATGTAGCGAAATGTAGCAAAATGTAGCGAAATGTAGCGAAATGGAGCATGATAAAAACGAACTTTTCGAACATTTGGAGCTCCAACAATTTTCGTAGTTATCGATTCAGATTATCAAGTTGTAATACTGAACATTTGACTTTCATGCCCAGGTAAGTGATAAGGCTTAAATCCAAAGTGTAAAATATGGAGCTGACACATTGAGATCACAGAGAGAGACTGAGAGACTGAGAGACTGATACTGTTTATTGTGTAGTTCAAAAGGATGGAAGTTGATTAGTCGTATATATACGATATATATCATATGTGACTCGGCATAAGACCATACAAGTAAAAACTATGGCTTACAACTTGTCCCCATCACCGTTCCAATATATAGTAATAAGTGATCAGAGTACATAATACATGCAAAAAAACACTAAAGGATCAGTCAAATCCAAAATATCTACAAACCCAAAAAACACTAAAGGATCAGTCAAATCCAACAGCCACAATATTGACAAATCCAAGAAATCCAAAATATATACAAACCCAATAAACACTAAAGGATCAGTCAAATCCAAAATATATACAAACCCAAAAAACACTAAAGGATCAGTCAAATCTACCCTCTGCTGCTACTCGCAACGACAACCACCACAGGCTGGCTTTGAGTGCCCGTAAGCACTCTGGCTAGCAATTGGCTTACGATCACTTTCACTCTAGGTCTGATGACGACTGGTCTATCATGGTGATGACCTTTGTGTACTTCCTGCATATGTCCCCTTCTTCTGTGTGCTTGCGGTCTTGACCTTTTTTTGACCGGGAATCTTCAAGTGACCACCCTGTCTTTTGTTGCAATGTGTGATGTCACAGAGTCAAAGTCTTTGGTTTCAACCCGTTTGTTTGCACTTGTTTTGGCATATTGATTGCTTGATGTGACAGTCTGTTTCTGCACAGTCAGCGTTTTTTACTGGGAATCTTACCCCCCCCTTGCATCTTGTTGCTTCGCTCATGTGTGCAATGTGTGTCACAGAGTCAAAGTCACTGTCACTGTCTTTGGTTTTAACCCTTTTGTTGGCACAGAGTGCACCACTGGGAGAAGAAGGGGACCTTTTTCTTTTCTTCGGTGTGCTTGTGGTTTTGGCACATTGTTTCCGTTTAACTGGACCTGGCTTCTTGCCTTTATGTGTTGGTGCACGGGATGTTCTGCATCCGTCTGTGCTCCTGACTACTTGTTCGTCTGTCAGTACCAATGCAGACATGAACTTTTTGAAACGCTTGCTCCTTTTGCCCTGATCTTCAAACAACCAAATGTCCCGCGAGACAACAAATCTGTCAAACTGTGGCGTCAAAGAAAACTCCCCAACATTTATGAACGACCTTTTTACTTCGCGGTATTGTTGGCGAACAACCGCATGCAGTTTATTCACCAACTCAACAAGTTTGAGAGACTTCCAGCTAACAGCCTGTTTGAGCACATGGTTGATGCTCTCGCAGTTGTTGTTTGTCCAGCGAACGTTTGCCAAGAGTAGGTTTTTCATTCCTGTGTATGCAGCAACATTCTGCAAAAGCAGTGGTGTCATTTTGTCCACATACTTCTGAACACCCGAGTCTGAGGGAGAAACCATGCATAAACTGTCTTTAGCTTCGACCTGGTCATCAGCCGACGCCAGGATTTCATTGCGCCCGAAAATCAAATTTTCGAAGTGCTGCCTTTGTGACTTCGGCAAACCCACTTTGTCTTTCAATGACGCAGAGAAGTTTTTCTGCAGGTGAAGCGAACAACACATAAGCAGAGATCCGGGGAACGCCATCCCCATTGCTTTTCTCATCGCAGTTTCCTCATCACTGCCAAGAACATGTAACTCTTTACAATCTGCTAAAAGGTCTGCCAGATGCTGGAAAAAGACAGTGAATGTGGCAGTGTCACTATTCCCGTGTAAAAATAAAGGCCCGCAAAATAGAGGATGGTCTCCCGTCTTGCGGTTCATTAATGCCAGGTTTTTGTACACAAGAACAGTGACGTGGACGCTCCCGAGATTAAAAGTTTTGTCCACACCCAAAACTGTCGCTTGTGCAGAGCAGGGTGGACAACAGAAGCATCGTAGATCACTGATTTGTTCTTCTGTGTACAAAACTATGCACGGCACTGGCTTTGCCACGTTGGCGAACAACCAGTGCCAGTATTACAACTTGATGATCTGAATCGATAACTACGAAAATTGTTGGAGCTCCAAATGTTCGAAAAGTTCGTTTTTATCATGTTCCATTTCGCTACATTTCGCTACATTTCGCTACATTTCACTACATTTCGCTACATTTCACTACATTTCGCTACATTTCGGAAAAAATAACTACCGCTCCAACTCAAGTTCATTGGGCTGGGGAATAAATATCAATATCACTAAAGATTTAGTATCATTGTATCAAGATATTGTTCCATATACACACAGACATACACAGAGACAGATGGACAAAGTGAATCCAGTATACCCCCCTCCAACTTCGTTGGGCTGGGGTATACATATTGTTCCATATATCATCTGACAACATTTCACGGGTGAAGCAAGTTTACCTTTAGTAGAGTTTCAGAACAATCATGTAAATTAGTAAGCTTTCAGAACAATCACGTATGAGGGCTTACATGTTTACGATGAAATAAATAGTAGAATTTCAGAACAACCATGTAATAGTCACTTTTCAGAACAATCACGCGTAACATACGTCAGGCGGGTTGGCCGCCATTTTGAATTAGCCGCCTTCTTGGATACCGAAAAGTCAGAAATGTGACATCCTATTTGGGTGTCTTCTAATATGTTATTTGAAGACATACATGAAATAAAATTGCTTCTAACAGGCAAGGTTGATCAAGTTCACTATTTTTTAAAGCTACAGTTTTGAGCTCTTGGACTACTAAGCATGCAGGAGTAAATAATGATCAACCGGCGGTTGGTCATTTGAATCCCTTGCAGATTTCTTATGTTGACATCCCCGTACATGGAACAACGATTGTCGTGTTAATTTATATTTTTGTTTTTGATATTTTTGTTTTTGATAGTTACATTTTTGCGATACATTGTAAATACAAGAGCTTTAATTTAACCGATTTTTTTTTTAAAGAATAGTAATATTCGGAGGCAAATGTCGACCTCCATCAGCGTCTGAAAATTGTTGGAGAACGTGGTTGGAAAAGTTGACAGGTCAGTTTATCTTGCAATCCAAAGGGCCTTCAATGAAGTTATTTTTGGGGAAAAGATTTTGGGTAACTTTATTTGGTGTAATGCTTTTGATAAAAATTGATGGCTTGCTTTTGGTGGAATCTGGAGAGAGAAAAAAGGCTCCTAACAAGTTGATCATGTTGATTCCCGCGGATGGACCTCGTGGTCCATGGAGGGACTCGGATCGAAAAATGCATTCGAATTTGTATGCTAAGGACTGAATGCACTTCGTGTGTGAAAAAAATAACCGAAAACCAATATTTAAAAATTACTATGAATAAACTGTCACGGTTGGGTCCCAAATGTGCGAAATTTTAACTTTCGTCTTCAGTTCTTGATCTTGATATGTTACGCCAACACTTACGCTGTTGGGGTCTATGTCGACCAAAAGAATGGGATTCACTGTAGGTCGAGTTCCTGTACAGGGTGTAGTTCCTGTAGCGTTTTGCTAATATCAATGAAAGTCACGTGATGCTCAGCGACATCGTTAGAATTTGATGTTTTTCGATCTTTTTTTGATATTTCTTAGAAATTCGAGTATGGTTTGCAAGTTTTATTGAAAAACAGCACCCTGTGGGATTCCCTGTATACTAGATTGCCAATTTTAAAGTCTTAGGTATACAGGGAATCCACCTACAGGAACTCGACCTACAGAGAATCCCACTCTTTTGGTCGACATAGACCACAGGCGGAAGGTATCGTCCACTGGACTACCACTATCACAGAAAGAATACTAGGTACGTCACTCACCTTCGAGTCTTCTGTGTTCTTGGAGTCGCTTCCTGGGGAAAAATATTGTTCAAGACGGTTTGCCTCTTCCTACAGTCTGTGTAAGGTCAAATAAATACAGTTGAATGATTGTTTGAACTTTATGCACCTTTAGTTTTCAGCTTCCGTTCGCCGCAGGTTGTTTTTAACCATCATTTTTGGACGAATCTTCGTTTGCGAGCCGCTAATATCCACCTTGCGTCAAATCATGCATCCGGCACCGAATATGCATACCACCGCTCATTGGTCTAAAACGCTTCCCTTTGCTGCACGATATTTACATATATGTTTTAGACCAATGAGCGGTGGTATGCATATTCGGTGCCGGATGCATGATTTGACGCAAGGTGGATATTACTATTAGCGGCTCGCAAACGAAGATTCGTCCAAATGATGGTTAAAAACAACCTGCGGCGAACGGAAGCTGAAAACTAAAGGTGCATATAGTTCAAACAATCATTCAACTGTATTTATTTGACCTTAGACAGACTGTAGGAAGAGGCAAACCGTCTTGAACAATATTTTTCCCCAGGAAGCGACTCCAAGAACACAGAAGACTCGAAGGTGAGTGACGTACCTTGTAGCCTTTCTGTGATAGTAGTCGTCCAGTGGACGATACCTTCCGCCTGTGCATAGACCCCATCAGCAACACTTACACTTACAGGTCCCAAACTTGGGAATATTCGTTGGCGGAAAAATTGGGGAGAGCACTTGGTGTTTTAATTGGCGGTTGGCAGTTTTCCTCTGAATTCGTTGACCGTTGACGACTGGATCGTGTTGTCATCAAGGTTGTTCCAGTCAGTAACTGTTCTTGTGAAAAGAGTACCTGTACACTGGTGTTTTAGTACACTCCACAGTAAAGCACTGGCTGTTGTTTCTTGTGATATTTCTGACTGTGGCTGATGATGTAAAGTCTTTGTTCACTCGTTGTTTCACTTGTCTTTGATTTTTGTTACTTTCGTAGGCCGTTCCAAAAGGCTACATAAAGACTAGAGAAGTAAGGTGAATAAAACCAAATGCTCTGAACAGGAAATTGAATGGCCTTTCCAATGTTTGTCAGAAGTGTTTGGTTTGTGCATAGTCTGATTTTTTGCAGATTTTAAAATAACGGGCTATGGTTTTTGCCAGGTCGATTTTAGAGGTGACCTTGTTTGATAGGCTGTCACGGGATGCTTATACAAAGTACCATCAATCGGACAAATGATACTAACAGCTGACATAATTACCTTTTCCAGCATATAAAGTTCAACTAAAATGAATTGCAGTTTAATGCTTTTGTTAGCGTGCAATATTTGTTGCAAGAATTTGTTTACAAACTTTAGCCAAATTTGCGATAAAGTGGACTGTCATTTAGGAGAAGTCCCCTGTACAGACCTGTTTACCCTTACGATTTTGGCGTAATTTATTACGATTTTCTGCAAAAAATACGCCATTCCGCTATACGTGTCAAGACTACGATTTTCATAAATTTATTAAAAAAAATGTAAAAAATAAAAAATTTTTTTTAATCAATTCACATGTTTGGCATTGGTTTTTTTAATGGCAAAATGGGGTGAAAAAGCACAGCACTGACCAGAGATCATATCTGTCTGATGAGACGCTGGAGAGCCTTATTCTAGTGGTGAAGTCTCGCCCTCACTCATTCGGCAAGCGCAAGTACAGTTAGAGAAGCGCTTGACACACTGAAAAAGGCCTACTACGAGCAAAAGAAAAAGAATCAGTGATGCATGTGCTTTTGATGTGATCTTTGAAATTATGATGACTACAAAAACTGACTGATGTGTTTTGTTTGTGAATGATGGATATATATGTGCATGATTGCGTTTCGCAGACACAGTTGTCATGTGCGTTGTAATTGGCGACGAATGCTGGATGATTACTATTTTTGTGCCAGGATTACTATTTTTGGGGCTGAGCATTACTCCAAAACACTTATGGGGGTAAACAGGTCTGCCTGTACCACATACGATATAAATATTACAAACATTTTGTATGATTTGGATGTTTTAATAGTAAACATTGTTTCACTAAATAATTAAGAATGAAAGATACAAGAAATCAAATCACACCCTGTCACATTAAACATTGCTGAAAGTTACCCCGTACTGATACATACACTGGACCTCACCAAAATGTTACCACACATACTAAGTTAAAAATAGCAGTTAACCCTTACACTGGTGCAATTCTGTAACACATGTTACATAGCCACTGGTGAATTAACAATAACAGAGAGAAAAATAACAAAAAACGGTCATATAGGTTTTCGCAGCCATGGGAGGTAATCGGAACCGACCAAACAGACTGAGCCAGTAGCGCGACATATGTTGTAACAACCAGGTGACAGTATACGTAAAGTAGCGCAACATATGTCGCGACAACCAGCCTAAGGGTTAAAATGGAAGTAAGCACATGTTTCCATAAACACACCTGAAATACTTCCGATTTTTTGGTAGTATTGTATTCTGCCTTGTAAAGTAAAGTTGCTTTCTTCACATGGACAAACAATAGGCCCTGTGGATTTCTGATCAAAGTGCATTGGTTTTGCTTCATTACACTTAGTTTTTAGTGCACTAAAGAGAAAATTTTGGGTTCAATATTGACTTTGCAGGTTTGAGGAGATAGTACATCTAGAATATGTGTTTGGAATATCGGCATCAACATTTAACAATATGGGGGGAGAGAGAGCTGGTAGCACCAAAAGTTGTTAAATTGTTTAGCAGTCTGCGGAACATTGCCCTGATCGGTTGCGCCTTTAAGTTTTGATTCAAGAACATAACGAGTACTTATCAAGTTGAAGTTTGTGTAGAATTCCATGTTTACAGGAACGGAGGGATATGTGACGCTGGTCTGTGTGGACGTTGGTAGTTATTCGTACGCATGCGTATCTCACAATTCCAGAAACTGCAAGAAATGGAATTTTTATTATTCAGTATTTTGTTTTGTAACAGGAACAATGACTGGTAGGGCAAGAGGAAGAGCAAGGGGCCGTGTCCGAGAGGCAGCTGCCCAGAGGCCGGGTTCTGAATCAGGGGTAAGTACTAAGATTCGCTCTTTTCTGTTCATGTATTATTAAACATTTTATATCCCCCTTGGAAGTTCAACACATTATTGTGATGAATGGTACATCAAGGACAACTAGTCCGATATTCTCTGTATTAATTGGATTTTATCATGTCAGTGTAGGTGTGTTGTATCTGTCTGTCTCTGTGTGTCCGTTTTGCTATTGTACATTGCCGTGAGCTCTGGTGAGAAGGGGTGATCAATAAGTGATTATGTGTGCATTGCCTTGAAAATCCATTTAGTACAAACATAAAAACTGTTCATGGAAGGTAACTTTTTAAAACAAGTCATTGCCAGGACTTGATCTTTGGCGCATGTGCGTTTATTGAAGTGATAATTTTGCTTCATGGCATCTAGTGCGGAATTGGCGTTGCTTGCTTGGTAAGTGGTGCTGTCAAGTTGGCTCTGTCTTGTTGACTTGAAATCTGCAGGGCACTGAGTGCAACCACTGTTCAGTATCACTTTGTCCGTACTTGTTCCTTCCCCTTGTGTTTTCCTACTTGTATACACCCCCATGGACTCTGTCATGGCTTCGACATGGAACAAGAGCATCGTTCTGCTTTTACCCTTCTTGTAATGTCCTTTTTACATTTAGTCAAGTTGATGATAAAATGATGATAAAATCGTTTATTTAACGTCACTCTGTAAAAACATTGGCGACATTTGTGTTAGATTAAGAACACACACAGGCACGCACACAAACTTTCCCTTTATGTACAGTGGTTCACCACCCTCCCGCCCCCCGCACACTCTCGCTCATCTAATTAAAAATGGTGTTAAGAGATACTTGGATATAAAATGGTATTTTTAAAAGTTCTGATAAAAATATATAGTAGCTGTATGAGAAGCGATGGCGTCAGCCGCAGCAATGTCTCTTCATATCCAGGGACCAAGTGGGTGCGTGTGCATAAGTCCAGCGATAAGTTTGGGACATTGCCACCCAAGGTCTTTATTAAAACTTAAAAGATAGCTTAATTTTTCCTTTGAGGTATTTGGCAGAATATTTCTATTTGAGTTTATAAACTGAGTCAGGGGTTGAAAGTGGCATGAGTTCAAATCACACTCCAAAGTCAAATGAGCAATGGTGAGGTCGGATTGACAGGTGCATTTAAGCTCTAGAAATTGGTAATTCCCAGCTTTTGCCCTTAGGCGGTTAATCCTTTTAATTACACGTGGGCATGCATTATAGGTGTTCATCTGTTTGGATGGGGCTTCCCGAATGAGCCAGCCAGAGCCTATAGCCTTGTGCATATATTTGTTCCTCCATTCTCTCCATGCAGAGAAGAGAGTCTGTAAGGCTACTGATCTCAGAAGCAGACAATGGCAGGTCTACCTCGGAGGCGCCTATGCCTTGGGCAGCTTCTTTAGCGGCTTTGTCCGCTTTCTCGTTGCCAGGCACGTTCACGTGTGCTGGACACCAGACCAGGTTAATCTCGCTTCCTTTTTGACTCACATGCGAAGCAAAAGTGAGTCTATGTACTCACCCGAGTCGTCCGGACGTCCGGAAAACTTTGACGTTGGATATTTCTTGGACACTATTCAGTCTATCAGTACCAAATTTGGCAAGATGGTGTATGATGACAAGGCCCCAAAAAACATACATAGCATCTTGACCTTGCTTCAAGGTCAAGGTCGCAGGGGCCATAAATGTTGCCTAAAAAACAGCTATTTTTCCCATTTTCTCTGAAGTTTTTGAGATTGAATACCTCACCTACATATGATATATAGGGCAAAGTAAGCCCCATCTTTTGATACCAGTTTGGTTTACCTTGCTTCAAGGTCAAGGTCACAGGAGCTCTTCAAAGTTGAATTGTATATATATTTTGAAGTGACCTTGACCCTGAACTATGGAAGATAACTGTTTCAAACTTAAACATTATGTGGGGCACATGTTATGCTTTCATCATGAGACACATTTGGTCACATATGATCAAGGTCAAGGTCACTTTGACCCTTATGAAATGTGACCAAAATAAGGTAGTGAACCACTAAAAGTGACCATATCTCATGGTAGAAAGAGCCAATAAGCACCATTGTACTTCCTATGTCTTGAATTAACAGCTTTGTCTTGGATGACCTTGGATGACCTTGACCTTGGGTCAAGGTCACATGTATTTTGGTAGGAAAAATGTGTAAAGCAGTTCTTAGTGTATGATGTCATTGCTAGGTTTAGTTACCCTAAAGGTCGAGGTCAAGCATGTGAGTCGTATGGGCTTTGCCCTTCTTGTTTTATAATTTTATTTGCCAGCTCCTTTATGGCAATGACAAGATCATGTCTTTTTGATCTTTTGTTAGATCTTAATGCTTCAATGGCTGCTTTGGAGTCAGAGAATATAGCTATCTTTTGAGGAGGAGTGTTATTGAGATTGAGATGAGCAAGCGACATGCAGATGGCAAGGAGCTCAGCTGAGAAGATCGAGTTTCTGTTGCATAGTTTAAATTTCCCAGTCATGTCATCGCTGGGGATTACAAAAGCTGCGCCAGCCTTCTTGTCATCCAACACTGACCCGTCTGTGTAAACATGAACATGGCTTTTGTATACAGTATCAATGTGCTCAAGGGCTTGTATCCTGAGTAATAACTGATCATCCTTTGTAGCTGTGCAATATTCTGTGTCAAAATTCATTTCTTTCATTGTCCATGAGGGATCACGAGATATGGGGTTTTGGGCCACATCATTTGGGTCGACACTGATTTCACTAAAGAGTGAAGCATTGAATTGAGCCAGTGAGGAGAAAGTAGTGCCAAAGTGGGCCTTTTTGTTTTGGACATGATTGTAATGCGGTTGTAGCTCCTCTTTTGTTGAGTTTTGCACTGTGTTGGCTCGAACATTGTAATATGCGCAGCACTTACGCCGCCACATGTCAAGAGGGAGGAATCCTGCTTGGTGGTATACAATGGCCTGCTTTGAATGCCTTGGGTGTCCGAGGGCAAGCCGAAGGGCACGACATTCCGCTGACTGTAGCTTATCAAGCCATTTTCGAGCCGACGAGAAGTAGGCCTCCTGTCCATATGATAGTCTTGATCTTATAAGAGCTCTGGTGATGTTTGTTAGAATAACTGGGCACTTTGCCCATGGTTGGGCAGCCAGTATTTTAAGAAGGTTGATGGTCTTATTTGCTTTGCTTAAAAGATACTTTAAGTGAGCAGTCCATAGTCCATTTGAGGTGAAAAGTACGCCCAGATATTTCACCTGCTGACTGGGTGAAACAACAGATTTATCTAGTGAGAACTGTATCTTTTCTCGATCTTCCAGTTTTCGGTTTGTAAAGACAACGAATACAGTTTTCTCGGCAGAGAGAGTGAAGCCATTCTCCCGCATATAGTTCGCAATGTTATCTATAGCTGTTTGCCACTCTTTAGAGAATTTGTGTTCTGTTTTATAGGTTTTGTTTTGATACTCTTTGCATAGAGCAATATCATCCGCATAAAGCGTCAGTTCGGCTCCATGTGTTTTAATTGTCGATATGTCATGCAGCATAATGCTAAAAAGCAGTGGTGCTATTACTGAGCCCTGTGGCACTCCCATGTCAACTTTGCGAGTGGATGATTTGGCACCTTTATAATCAGTTTGAAAGGATCTGTTCAGTAGAAAGCTTTTTATGTATTGAAACATATTACCACTGATGCCTAATTGCTTCAATTTGAACAACAATCGTTGGTGCCATACTGTATCGTAGGCTTTTTTGATGTCAAAAAAGACAGCAAAGAGAGACTTCTTGCGTGAGAGAGCTTTCTTAATTTTGGAGGACAGTTTAACTGTTTTACAATGTGATCCGAGACACCCCTGCCTCGACGGAAACCGGCTTGGCACAGGGGTATTACCTTTTTTCTTTCCATTTCATCTTCTAGTCTGGATTTTAGTATTCTTTCATAGATTTTGCTCAGATGGGAGGTCAGAGATATAGGGCGCCAGTTGGAAGGGTCAGCTCTTGGTTTTCCAGGCTTTAAAATGGGGATCACAACAGCCTCTTTCCAAGCTGTGGGAATCAGGCCAGACTTCCAGCATGTTGAATAAAAATCCAGTAAAAGATTTAATCCTTGGTTTGGTAAATGTTGTATGACCTGATAGTTTATTGGATCAGAACCACAGGCGGATCGGACTTTTGTCACCGATGCTATAGCCGTTTTCAGTTCTTGAATGGATAAAGGAGCATTTATTTTTAAGGAAGGGTTGAGTTCTGGGTCGTTTAAGTCCTGTTTATCCTCCCACTTCTTACGGAAGAGTTCCTGCTCACATAACAGTTTATCTGTTTGGCTTGCTGCTGCAAAAATATCTGCAAACAGTTCTGCTTTTTCAGGAAGGCTTTCATATTTTTTTTCCTTCGTGCATAAGAGGACGTTCAGCCTGCTTGTGTCTGCATTTAAATTTCCTTATTTTGGTCCAAATTTTTCCAGCCGCTCACTTTGCTGGACATGCTTTCAAAATATTCTTTTTTTGCTTTGTCTATAATTTTGTCACATTGTTCTTCAGTTGATTTCATATTGTTGTGGTTTTGTGCAGACCTGAAGCGATCATACTTCTCTTTTGCAGTTCTTTTTAACCTGATGGCTGTTCTGCATTCTTCTGTCCACCATGGGCTCTGATCAGTTCTACTGGGTCCGATAAAAAGTTTTGTTTTGGGGATTGACAGTTCCATTGCATTCAGCAGGTTTGATCTTAGCTGTTTATATTTGTTGTCGATACTTTCTTGGGACTCTGGATTGCCATCCAAGAGGGTATGTGCATCGGCAGACTTAGTGACAGCATCCTTGAAAACTGCCCAGTCCGCCTTTTTGAGTCACTTGAGAAAAAGTGACTCTATGTAATCGGTCAGTGTTAGTCTGTCCGGCCGGCCGGCCGTCCGGCCGTAGACACCACCTTAACGTTGGACTTTTCTCGGAAACTATCAAAGCGATCGGGCTCATATTTTGTTTAGTCGTGACCTCCAATGACCTCTACACTTTAACGATGGTTTCGTTGACCTTTGACCTTTTTCAAGGTCACAGGTCAGCGTCAAAGGAAAAATTAGACATTTTATATCTTTGACAAAGTTCATCGGATGTGATTGAAACTTTGTAGGATTATTCTTTACATCAAAGTATTTACATCTGTAGCCTTTTACGAACGTTATCAGAAAAACAAGGGAGATAACTAGCCTTTTCTGTTCGGCAACACACAACTTAACGTTGGGCTTTTCTCGGAAACTATAAAAGTGACCGGGCTCAAATTTTATGTGAACGTGACTCATTGTGTTGTGAATAGCAATTTCTTCCTGTCCATCTGATGCCTCATATAATATTCAGAACTGCGAAAGTGACTCGATCGAGCGTTTGCTCTTCTTGTTATAATTGTATTTTAAGGCTTTTGGACCTGGCTCTGTGTGGTGATTTCCCAATAATGGATATCATGATTGGTAAGTGGTCGCTTTTTAATTTATCTGACACAACGCACCAGTCCGTTGTTAATCCGAGAGTGGGACTAACCAAGGTTATGTCAATGGCGGAGGGGTGTTGGTTTGAGATATCGGGTATTCTGGTTGCTGATCCGTCATTTAGTAAGTACACATTTGATTGCGTTATATAGGTGGCAAGGCTCTTTCCCACGGCACATGTCTGATTGGGGAAGTTGGCATCCCACAGGGGGTTTCGGCCATTAACATCTCCTCCGATCACCCAGGTGCGTCTTCTGTCGAGCTCTGGGAGCCAGCTGAAAATCGGGCCTTTGGTAATGTTTCTGTTATATATGTTTAATAAGAAGATGGATGGGCCATCATTCAGCAGAAGTTCAACTAGGTTTGAATGTATTTTTGTGTCGGCCGGAACAGGGGTTGGGTGAACATTGTACTTCAGATTGTCTCTGACATAGGTTACTGTGTACTTGATAGTTTGTGCTCCGCTCGTATCATCAACCTGATAATCTGTGACGGGTGGGCCGGGTAAAAGAAACCAGATATGAAGGGGAGTTTTCCCGCATGACAGAGTGGGGACTGTATCAATAATACATTGAACATGTTGTTTTGGTTAAGATAATTAATAAGGTACGGTAGAGCAGTGTTAAGGGAACGACAGTTCCACTGCAGTATATTTATTCTTGAATCCATTTCAATCACAGAAGACCTAAAGTCTGTTGTGACCGTTTGATCTGCCCCTCAACTCTCTGTCATTGTGTTGTCAAGGGGTTGAGACTCTGTTACAGATCTGCCTCCCTGAATGCCGAGAAGAGCGCATTGAGTAGTAAGTATCTTATTTAAGGCTGGTGGAGTTGGATTTTCCTTTGGCTTAAATATTTCAGTATATAGCCCTGTCAGAAGTGTCAGAACATTTTCGGGGCTTTCATTCGTTTTTGCTTCAATAAGTGCAGCTAGGATGCCAGTGACGAATTTGAACACCTCACCGCAGTTCTCGGCGCTCATCATCTTCATCTTTGCATAGCTTTCTTTTAACTCTTAACGTCCTGTACCGCGCGGTTCCGCTTGACGTCAATAATCCTGAACCGCGCGGTACCGCGCGTTCTCTGCTAGTGTCATTAAACAAGAGTTACCAGCCTTCCGATGCTCTCCTGCATTGGAAAACAGCTTTAGTCCTTCGATGCACATGCCATGGCTGCCGGTCATTTTTTCTCAGGACTTTTGAATGTGATTTCGATTTTTGTGGACGGATTTTGTTCGGATTTTTTGTGTTAGCTTTCAAAATTCAACATGGAGACGAGTGATAGTGATAGTGACACGTCTTTTCACGGGTTTGAAGCAAGAAATGTGGAGAATGACTTCGATGGTGGTGATGATGATAGTGGACAGAGTGATCTATGGTCAAAAAAATATCAAGTAAATCCATCCATAAACAATAAAAATATGATTTTTTTTATTGAACACACCCAAATTTTGTCTCTTTTTCCCAAATCCTTATAGGATTTGCACTGGGACATGCAAAAAACGTTACAGGACGTTAAGAGTTAAAATATGTTGTCTGAGGCAGTCTTCGGACTGTGGCTTTGGTGTGTTTTGTGTTTCATCTTCCTCAACAATCATCAACTTTTGTTCATCCATGAACAAGTCATCATAATCGTGTGTGGGGGAAGTTTGAGATTCTGCATCAGCAACCTTTTTCTCATTGTTTGTTGTTGGCTGTTTGTTTGTCTTTGTTTTGTCTGCTGCTTTTGTGGGGGGCAGGTTTCACAGTATTGTGTTCAGCAATTTACTATTTACACACTCAAATTCTACAAAATAAATGTTGGCACACAATTCAAAGGACATGTTTTTTGAGTCACTTGAGAAAAAGTGACTCTATGTAATCGGTCAGTGTTAGTCTGTCCGGCCGGCCGGCCGGCCGTCCGTCCGGCCGGCCGGCCGGCCGTCCGTAGACACCACCTTAACGTTGGACTTTTCTCGGAAACTATCAAAGCGATCGGGCTCATATTTTGTTTAGTCGTGACCTCCAATGACCTCTACACTTTAACGATGGTTTCGTTGACCTTTGACCTTTTTCAAGGTCACAGGTCAGCGTCAAAGGAAAAATTAGACATTTTATATCTTTTCTCGGAAACTATCAAAGCGATCGGGCTCATATTTTGTTTAGTCGTGACCTCCAATGACCTCTACACTTTAACGATGGTTTCGTTGACCTTTGACCTTTTTCAAGGTCACAGGTCAGCGTCAAAGGAAAAATTAGACATTTTATATCTTTGACAAAGTTCATCGGATGTGATTGAAACTTTGTAGGATTATTCTTTACATCAAAGTATTTACATCTGTAGCCTTTTACGAACGTTATCAGAAAAACAAGGGAGATAACTAGCCTTTTCTGTTCGGCAACACACAACTTAACGTTGGGCTTTTCTCGGAAACTATAAAAGTGAGCGGGCTCAAATTTTATGTGAACGTGACTCATTGTGTTGTGAATAGCAATTTCTTCCTGTCCATCTGATGCCTCATATAATATTCAGAACTGCGAAAGTGACTCGATCGAGCGTTTGCTCTTCTTGTCCAACAAAGTGAGTTTGTTACAACTAAAAACAGTAAATTTTTTTATAGTCCTGGTCCTTATTTATATCTAAAAACCAGGCGCAAAGCGGCATACCCTGAAAACGCAAAAAAAGCAATACGGTCATCCTATGCATGCATATAGCTCATATAGCCAAAACCATTGAAGATAGAAAGACATTTATTGAACAAAAAATATGCAACACATCATCCTCAACAAGTTTTGTTCTTGTATGTATATCAAAATATTGATCCTCAAATGAATGGTTTGAAAAAATACGACTTCCGGCAGACCTAGACCGTTTTGAAGGAAAAAAAACGTCTTTTTTTTCAAACCATTCCATGGCCATCAATATTTTCATATACATGTAAGAACAAAACGTGTTAAGACTGGTGTTGTGCATCTAGTTTGTTCAATAAATGTCTTTCTATCTTCAATGGTTTTGGCTAGATGAGGTAACAAGAGAAGGATATGGGCATTGGAATTACGTCAACATTTCGAGCATTGTCACAGATGAAACATTTACTGCAGGGTGCTCCTGATTAACAAACCGAGCAAAACTGAAAATTATTGAAGAGAAGACATGTCTGAACAGTTTATGAAGAGACAAGTTTGCAATCATTTGTAAACACCATTATTGTATGGAGGAGTAACTGTTCCCCTACCCCCTAAGAAGGTATTTCTGTCCGTCAACCACGTGAGCGATCGCCACAAATCGAGGCATCACTCGCATTTCAGTTTGGACACACCGGCTGATTGCAAATGCACAGTACGTGTTTCGACACTGAAACGTGACGATTGAGCGTCAAAATAGTTTCTTAAAACAGTCGAAAATGGAGTTAAATGTGACTTCAACACTCGGTGGCGATCGCTAGAGTAGCGATTGTTACTAGACGGACACTAGAAAACCTCAGAAAATGTAATTACTTTGCGATTTTTTTAACTGAAAAACTGTTGCGGTCTTTTTCTGTCGAGCGCGAGCGTCAACGTAAAACAACGTGACGTCACTTCCTCCCCAAACGGTTAGTTTTTGAATGAAAAGAAAAATGTGGCGATCGCTACATTGTTTAGACGGATTGGATCGCAACTTTGAAACTCGGGTCACCGTGCGTCGATCAAGGGCAAATTGACCTCGGCAACATTATAACTCACTTCAAGGGTGCACAAACTTGTATTAACAGTATACAAAATTAGGTAAACTTGTGTTTTTGTCCTGTGAAATCACAATTAGTTTCGATGCTCTTGATATCGCTATGCCGACGGACAGATCCGAATCCCCATACATTTTTTTTGCGGAGCTAGTATAAGTTAGAATTTGTGTTATGGATATCGATTGTTGTTGAAAAACAATCATTTCAATGTGTTCTGGCACTCTCAACCACCACAGCATTGATACTTGTGCATGTGTGTGTTGGAATTTAGTTCTTTGTTTAGTGATGCTGTGGCAAAAGTAAATTCATCCGTCCGTATTTTGACGATCGCCACCATTCACACGCACATAAATAAACACATTATCAAAAATTTCAACTTTTATTTTCAAAAAAGTATTTAAACAACTAGTTTGCATGTTAATACAACAAATACGGCAGATTCTCACAGATATGGATTAAATTACATATTCTTACTCCCAATCACATATTGCATTTGACTACGTCTGAGATGCTAGGTACTGAAAACGCTTACCCATCTAACACAACAAGGGGAAGCAAACCCATCACCAAAAAGGCAAACGTAGCCATGGTAACGAGAGGGTATCCCGGGAGTTACCTCCCCTCTAGTGGATACCACGTCACTTCCTACCACAACACGTGGCAACTCATACGATCTTTCAGCGTCCTAGAGAGAGGGTGTCCTGAATTTTTCGCTGACAGTGGCTATCTTGGTGAGACTTCTCACCTGCCTGCCACGTTTTACCTGTCTTTCACCTGTGCTGGCTCCAGTTGGTGAGCCGTTCTTGTTTTGGTTTGTTGTTTGCAAACGTCCTTTCTGTGTTGTTACTGATAGTTCGTCCGTGGGACTTGTGTTATCAGTAGCTGTTGCGTGCCGCTGACACGTGACGACTTAACTCCACAAGATTGAGCAATCTTGGGATCACACGCAAACACACAACTCACTCACTAACGCACACCCAAGAAAGTTTACAAGTGGAGACAGACATCACAATGTATAAAAAGACTAAAGGAACCACATGTAACTTATAAGCTTTATATAATAAACGCAAAATTAAGCACGAAACATCCACACATTTAACATGTACACTCTACAAATACTACGAAAATTGACAACACATGAATTCACATGAAATTATCCTGGAACTCCAGTCCTAAGCACCCCCCCTATGGTTAAATAGCCTGTTAGTATACGGCGCTCAATAAGGTCGCAATCACCAATTCACACGAACACACACACATGCTTTAACCACGACAGAGTACTTAGCTTTTCGGGATACACAACGCCCACCAAGGCCTCACATGTCCTTCCCTCCTCAGAAGGCCGCAGCTTCCTGATTCTGACCCCCTAGAAAGGTCCCCGACTGCCTAAGCACGTCGAACCCAGCTCCAGTCCATCGGAGCTGATCCCCAGATCCCTAGGCATGTAGAGCTGACCAGACTCCTTCCTCATGCTGTCTTCTGGTGGTCCTGCGTACACTCTGGGTGGAAACTACTGGTCGGAGTAACCCACGCCGCTCTTCTTGCGTTGCTGTGAGCCGTAGTCGCCTCCTGACAGCGTCCCATCTGTCCAGTCTTAACGCCTTCACGTAATCATACGTCCCTCCTCCGTTCTCTCCGGCCAACGTAAAACCGCCGGGTGATGGAGTACTCGCGCCCGCCAATACGTCTGCGACCGTACCGTTGACTCTCTCGGGTAGCACTGAACCAAAACCGTGCTAGTTCGCTGACGGGGTGCCAAAGTGTATTCGTACACCGCTGACCCGGACTATGTTAATTCTTCTCTTACTAAATAGCCTGTAGATACGCTATAATATAATTTATGCATTACACTATATTATCTTACCAGGTGAAATGAACATTATTTAATTTGCACTACTGTGCCCAACAAATATTTACAAACTTTCGTTTTCTGCAGCTTGACCTGGTTTGTTCACCGCACGTTACCGGGTGACTATAGCCCGTTCCACGATTCGGACACAAACTTGCAAATACGCGAAGTTACAGGCGTAAAGCATCTCACATCCCACACGCATACATTCTACAATAGTGTTTGGACTCCAATGCTTATGTTGTAAATAACACAATTATTATATACACTCCAACATATAACAATTACATCATCTCGTGTATCTACAAAAAGCCTGTTTAAGCTTCTTCTGCATCTCACAAACTTCGGGTTGTGACACACCTCCATCACCAGCTCGAACTAACGGTAACCACCAACAGTGAGCACCCTATATATCAAGAGCAACCCGACTCATGAAGTCAGCGTCCACGTTGTTCACTCCTTTGATGGTCTGCACTCGTGTATCTTCGAGGACGGTGATTTCACATTCCTCAAGATTTGTAGTACGAGGAAGATCGGTGAATTGGTTCTCAAACTCAATCGTCAAATCCCTCAGCTCTTGTTGTTTTTGGGCGGGTAACACGTCATTGATGCTAACATCTTTGGGTCCCTCTCCCGCTTCTAATGGCACTAATGGAATGGTGTTCTGTCCTGCTGAGACTTCAGGCACTTCTTCCAGTTCCTCTTCTTCCGGCACCACTCCTACAACCGCTGGGATCTCTCTCCTCCTGACGTATCTCTTCAAGAGGTTGACGTGGAATAATTTCTTTTTACTCCCCACTTGAATCCGGTAGTCGTTCATGCCGCATCGCTCCTTGATGACGTAAGGTCCACGCCAAGCGATTTCCAGCTTGTTCTTTTTCATTGGAAGAAGCAGCAACACCTCATCTCCTTCCTTGAATTGTCTGTCTTCTGCCTTCCTGTCCGCTGCCCTTGCGTATCGCTCTGTCGCCTTCCCGAGGTTTTCTCTGACAATCCTGCATGTCTCCTCGACTCGATTCCGCAGGTCCACAACGTACTCAGCAGTGGTTCTCACTTCTTGGTCTGTCTCTTCCTTGGTCCACAGCTTCCGTAATACCTGCATAGGTCCCCTCACAGTTCGCCCATAGAGTAGTTCAAACGGTGAGAATTTTAACGACTCCTGAGGAACTTCCCTATATGCAAACAAACACGCCGGAATGAACCTGTCCCATTCCTTGGGTTGCTCCTGGCAGAGTCGTTTCAGCATCTGTTTCAGCGTACCATTGAAACGTTCAACTAGACCATTGCATTGTGCGTGGTATGGAGTTGTGTACATTCCATGTACTGACATCAGGTTGTACACCTCCTGCATCATTTCGCTCTTGAACTGGGTACCGTTATCTGACAACACTTTTTCAGGTATGCCCACTCTGGTCCAGTTCTCCCACAACGCTTCCGCCACATGTGGTGTATCGATTTTCTTGAGACGGGTTGCTTCAGGATACCGGGTGGCATAGTCTACTGTTACCAGTATGAAACGGTGTCCTCGGTCTGACGGCGGATGAATCGGCCCTATGATGTCCACCGCTACCTGCTTGAACGGGACATCGATCAACGGCATTCTTTCCAATGGTACTGGCTTCACTTTCCCTTTTGCCGTAGTTCTCTGGCAAGCGTCACATGATGCCACGTATCGTCTGATGTCGGGGCACATACCAGGCCAATAGAATTCTGTCCATATCCTATTCCTGGTTCTCGTTCCCCCTAGGTGTCCTGCCATGGGTGCATCGTGAGCTAATCTCATCACCTCATTCTGGAACTCACTGGGCACCACTAACTGTCGGTGATCCACTCCATCTGCACCTGAGTATTCTCTGTACAACAAAGCTTTACGTATCACGAATCGAACATTCCCGGTTCCTTGTTGACGCCATGGCTTCTTTTCCACCGCCAACTCGCGCACACGTTTTAGGTGTGGATCCTCTTCTTGTGCTTGAGCCATTTCAGCACAGGTCCTTTGTGCCAAGGGGACTCCATTAATCTTCAATTTTAGATTCCCTCTCTCGTCCTTTCTTGCTTGTCCTCGTGTCTGAACTGCTGCGCACAAAGATGGAATTACATGTTTCTTTCCGTACACCGGAACTCTCACTTCCTTTCCATTTGGCAGGACCATGTAGTTTCCTATCAATACAGGAATTGCCATATTCTGAATAGCGACCGCTTCCACGTTCCCTACAAACACCGAAGATTCTAACTTCACGATGGCTATGGGAGCCTGTACTGTTCCCTGCTCTTCAAACACTCCTGACACTTCTCTTGTCCTGTTTGTGTACGTAGCCGGGTCGATGAGGTCAGCGCTAACACACAGCATTGGGCTTCCCGTGTCACGTATGGCTACCACTGCCTTCCCGTTCACCCTAACTGTCATGTCGAAAGTTTCTCCCTGAGTACGACGATCACACTTCCCACATAACCCTGAATGGATCTTGTAATTCGCTTCTACCTCCCGCATCAAGAAAACTTCTCTCACTGCAGTCTCCTCCGGTTCTGGACTGATGATAAGGGTTATTCCTGGACAGTTCCTCTTGACATGTCCGAACTTATGACATTTGTGACATTGTATGCCTGCCCCATACATTTCTCCGCCACCCCTCGGCTTCCCCGCTTCCGGGCAATTCCTTATGAAATGATCCCCTCCACATCCGAAACATTTGACAGTACTATCTTTTACCCTTTGTCCCTGGGTAAGTTGCACCTTACTGTCTGTCTTCCCATTGTTTCCTTTATCTTGGTTTTTCCCCCCTTTCTGTGATGAGTCGAAACCAGGACGTGCATCCACGAAACATTGAGCTTGCTCAACTGAATCAGCTACATTGGTGGCTTTGGACTGTCGAATGAACGTAGCGACAGACTGCGGGATGCCAGTAAGCAACTGTTCCAAAAGAACCAGGTCGAAGAGGTCCTTGTAAGTTCGTTGTTTTTCCGCTAGGTCCATCCAACTGTGCAGGTACCGCGTTATCCGGCTCACGTAGGTTGAAAACGTTTCTTCGCTCTTCCTTCTTGCTGCCCTGAACTTCTCTCGGTACGATTCTGCTGTACACCGGAATCCTCTCAGTAACTCTTTCTTCACTAACTGGTAATCTCGAGCGTCCTCCTTCGACATATCCCCAATCAAGGTCGTCGCTTTCACGTTGAGTTTGGTACTCACGCGTCTCGCCCATGTTGTCTGGTCCCAGTCTAACTCCTCTGCGAATCTCTCGAATTTGGTAAGATAAGCTTCTATATCCTCCTTGTTCTCGTCGAATGCAGGAAGTGTTACTTTGGTAGATTCTACCATTCCATCCCTCGCCTTCTGATGAGCTCGTTGATTATTTGCCCTTTGTTCCTCTAATCGTTCTGCGTGCCTCTGTGCTTCATCTTGAAGTTTCTTCATCTCATCGATTCTTTCAGACTCCATTCTTTCCATACGTTGAACTTTGGCCTCCTCAAAGTCACGCTGCTTTTGGGCCTCTTCACGTGCTTCTCCCAGTTTCTTTTCCTCCATCTCACGCTGCTTCTGGGCTATACTCTCCTCGAACTCGCGTTGCTTCTGAGCTTCCACCCGTGCTTCTTTCAGCTTCCTTTCCTCCATCGCCAATTTCTTCTTCTCTAAGCTCAACCTCTCCTTGTTGGCCCGTACGTCTTCTATCTCCTTTATCTTAGCGTCGGCGAATGCTCGAAGACTATCTCCCTTCAACTCCATCTGCGTTCCTAAAGTCATGAACTTCTGGTAGTACGTAATGGACTCCCCTTCTTCACGTCCTGGACTATGTAGAAGCTTCTCTCGAGTTGATTTTGCCTTCCTCATGAGTTCAGATGTAACTAATCCGGTTAAACTATCAGTCGGCACATCCTGTGACCTAAGTCGCCCTGACACCGGAGAATCCACACTATCACCTCCCGTCGCCATTTCAGATGAAAACGCGCTACTTGAAAAAATATTTGCATGCACGCGAAAGGAAAACGCATCAAACTGCGTACCGAAGCCCACCGAGAAATCGGACGAAATCCGCGTAAGTTATTGACATTTGGTTATACTTTACCACAATCAATAGCCACATAGCCTTAGCGTAATACCGGAATGAAACTTTACTTTAACCGAATCCGAATATAGAATACATGCGTACTTGCTAGTTCGATCTGCTTCAGTGGCGCCGTCTGACTTTAACGGATGGACTAAAGATGAATCCTTTGTGGCTAAGTAACCCAACACCTCTCAACCGCTGAGAGATGTCCAGTCCCCTCCAACCACCCACGGGATGTCTAAACAGTCACCACATTTCAAATCAAACGGTCACCACTACCTCACACAAACCAACAAACACCACACACAAACTATGCCAACAACACAAACAAACACAACAACAAACAAATTTGGTTCCAAAAAATAAATAACTAAAGGGTCCCAGAGCTTCACCTCGAAAGCATATCACTCATGGGTCCCCGGCATCTCCACCATTGACACGTGACGACTTAACTCCACAAGATTGAGCAATCTTGGGATCACACGCAAACACACAACTCACTCACTAACGCACACCCAAGAAAGTTTACAAGTGGAGACAGACATCACAATGTATAAAAAGACTAAAGGAACCACATGTAACTTATAAGCTTTATATAATAAACGCAAAATTAAGCACGAAACATCCACACATTTAACATGTACACTCTACAAATACTACGAAAATTGACAACACATGAATTCACATGAAATTATCCTGGAACTCCAGTCCTAAGCACCCCCCCTATGGTTAAATAGCCTGTTAGTATACGGCGCTCAATAAGGTCGCAATCACCAATTCACACGAACACACACACATGCTTTAACCACGACAGAGTACTTAGCTTTTTCGGGATACACAACGCCCACCAAGGCCTCACATGTCCTTCCCTCCTCAGAAGGCCGCAGCTTCCTGATTCTGACCCCCTAGAAAGGTCCCCGACTGCCTAAGCACGTCGAACCCAGCTCCAGTCCTTCGGAGCTGTTCCCCAGATTCCTAGGCATGTAGAGTTGACCAGACTCCTTCCTCATGCTGTCTTCTGGTGGTCCTGCGTACACTCTGGGTGGAATCTACTGGTCGGAGTAACCCACGCCGCTCTTCTTGCGTTGCTGTGAGCCGTAGTCGCCTCCTGACAGCGTCCCATCTGTCCAGATCTCAACGCCTTTCACGTGAACATACGTCCCTCCTCCGTTCTCTCTCCGGCCAACGTAAAAAACCGCCGGGTGATGGAGTACTCGCGCCCGCCAGTACGTCTGCAACCGTACCGTTGACTCTCTCGGGTAGCACCGAACCAAAACCGTGCTAGTTCGCTGACGGGGTGCCAAAGTGTATTCGTACACCGCTGACCCGGACTATGTTAATTCTTCTCTTACTAAATAGCCTATAGATACGCTATAATATAATTTATGCATTACACTATATTATCTTACCAGGTGAAAATGAACATATTTTAATTTGCCCTACTGTGCCCAACAAATATATACAAACTTTCGTTTTCTGCAGCTTGACCTGGTTTGTTCACCGCGCGTTACCGGGTGACTATAGCCCGTTCCACGATTCGGACACAAACTTGCAAATACGCGAAGTTACAGGCGTAAAGCATCTCACATCCCACACGCATACATTCTACAATAGTGTTTGGACTCCAATGCTTATGTTGTAAATAACACAATTATTATATACACTCCAACATATAACAATTACATCATCTCGTGTATCTGCAAAAAGCCTGTTTAAGCTTCTTCTGCATCTCACAAACTTCGGGTTGTGACAGCCGCCATTTGTATTTTCGTTAGCTTTGCTGATGTTTATTGTTTGGCATGTACCGGTCTTGTCTTCTCATGTAGTTGCAAGCTCGGTAGTTGTGTTCGTTGCACGTTCTTTGTTTTGTTTGTTTACTGAGTTTTCTGTCCGTTTTGAACGTACGTTTTTCAGTAAATTTTTGTCTTGCCTTGTTCGTTTTGGTTAGTCAGCATGGCTGACTCAGACGAGCGAAAGGGGTTAAGGCCGACGTTAGGGGTAATGTAACAAGCCCAAGTCGTCCTCTGCTTAGCTAGGTGTTGGGGCTTCGTAAGAAGCCCTCAACACTGTTTTTTCGGTGACTTTTTCTCCTCCGAGTTCGACTACTGCTGTACGTCTAGCTCGGCCGTTGTTTCGCCGCCTTCTTCTTTGTTGGCTCCGGATTAGGGGGCTCTTGGTCCTCTTTGCTATATATCTCTTGTTTCAGATATCCGATACATTGGCCAGCGGGAGATGCAGCGCTCTTCCGTTTTTCGTCAGCTCTGCGCTGCCTTCTTCCTTTGGGGTTGTGCAGTCCCTTGCTTTGCTAGCTGTGGCTTCCGGTTCTGGAGTGCAGCTTCCTGCCTCTGCCGTTTCCGCCTTCTTCGCAGGCCATTCAAGTAAGTTGACCTGGTCCCACAGCCCTCGTGAGGCGTCGGGACACTCCCTGCCGGGAGACAGGTCAATTGGGCAGAGTCACTCTCTGCATTCTACTGGTGACTCGTCCTCCCGTTTCGGCTTTGGACGTTGGTAACCAGTCTGTGCTTTATGCTAGCGTCAGTCCCAGCCAGAATGTCTGGGGCTTTGATGCTCAGCAGCAGCTTCCGTTTACGGTCGCCGCATTTCCGGCTTCGGCCGGAAGCACAGGTCCTTCTCTCACTTCCCGCTCAGCTTGTGTGGTGAGGGTATGGATCACAGACTGGCCTCCGGGCTTTATGGCTTCCGGCCTCAGTCTATGCAGTCTTCGTTTCCGCTATCGGCGGCTGCGTCTTTCCGGTTTCGACCGGAAGTATAGGTCCTCCTCTCACTTCCCGCTCAGCTTGTGTGGTGAGGGTATGGATCACAGACTGGCCTCCGGGCTTTATTGCTTCCGGCCTCAGTTTATGCAGTCTTCGTTTCCGCTATCGGCGGTTTCGGCGGCTGCGTTTTTCCGGAAGTATAGGTCCTTCTCTCACTTCTCGCTCTGTTTGCGGTGAGTTTATGGACCACAGACTGGCCTCCGGCCTTTTTGGCTTCCGGCCTCAGTCTATGCAGTCGTCGTTTCCGCTCTTGTGGTTCCGGCGGCTGCGTTTTCGGTTTCGGCCGGAATTATAGGTCCACCTACACACGTACGCTGCAGCTGCCGTGTATGGCGGGACCGTAGACTGGCCTCCGGGCATGATGGCTTCCAGCCTCAGTCTTTGCAGTCTTTGTTTCCGCGGTGGCGGTTTCGGCGTCTGCGTTTTCGGGTGGTTTGCGGCCAGTTGACAAGAACTCCTGTTGCAGGTTCGGACTTTGTTGACTGGCAGCGGCGGCCGTTCCCGGTTTCGGCCGGGATAAACGGTTCCGGTTTCGGCCGGAAGTATAGGTCCACCTACCCACGTACGCTGTAGCGGCGGGGTACGGGGGATCGCAGACTGGCCTTCGGGCTTTATGGCTTCCGGCCTCAGTCTATGCAGTCTTCGTTTCCGCGGTGGCGGTCTCGGCGGCTGCCTTTTCGGTTTTGACTGAAAGCGTAGGTCCACCTAAACAGGTTCGCTTTGACGCTCGGTTTTGGGTGGACCACACACTGGCCTTCAGGCTTTCTGGCTTTGGTCTCACCCTCTGCAGTCTTCGTTTCCGTTGTGACGGTTACGTCGGCTGCTAGCCGGCTTCGGCCGGGTTTGCTGTTCTTCTTTTTGGCAATCCCTTTGGATGGCAGGGAGAAGGCAACAGTGTCTGGCAATAGGCCCTCCTTCACTTGTACGCCCCGTCGTTGGTGGTAGGATGGGCCGCAGACTGGCCTCCTGGCTTTATGGCTGCCTGCCTCAGCCTACGCAGCCTTCGTTTCCGCTTTCTGTGGTTTCGGCGGCGGCGTTTCCGGCTTCGGTCGGGTATGCTGTTCCTCTTTCTGTCACTTCCGGTGGGACGTCAGAGAGGGAACAATAGCAGTCGGCTTTCAGCACTCTGTCCTTTGGTCAGGGCAGTCAGTGCTTCGCCCGGAGGGCGTTGCACGGCCTCTCGCCCGGGCCTGCGGTCGGAGGGGTGGTCTACTTACCCTTTTCCTCATGGTCAAGGGATGAGTGAGGTCCTTTTCTGGGTTACGGTTTTCCGGTTTCCGGGTATTCCGTTCTTCCTCCCACCGCTGGGTTTATGGCTTCGGCCTTTGTCCTTTTTAGTCCACTCTGAGGTTCAGTTGGTGGTCAGCGAAGGGACATGGTCGGGATTTCCGGCAAGGCTCAAGGCTATTCTTGCAGCCGTGGCGGACGTTACTTCCCGGTATCCCGCAGTGGGGCACTGCGGTTATGAAATTAAAGGCCCCTCCTGTTTTTGGAACCGCAGGAGCTTTCTAGTTTGCTGTTAGGTAGATTTTTGGTTCCTCTTTCCTGTCATGCTCTCTTTTTCTTCATGAATTCTTTTCTTTTTTCTGCCTTCTTGCTCATTCACCTGTATTTTTTCCAAAAATCTCTTCTCTTGCCGCTTGTCTCGCGATTCATGTATAGTTTAAGCTGTTAGTGTTCTGATGTAAGTCCAGCAGTAGATAGGTTAAGCCTATTTTAACATACTGGAAACTGGTAATCTTCCAGTAGGTATTAATTTAGTTTTACTAAAGCCTGCTGGGACACAAGTAATGGGTTAGTGCATTTGTAAACAGGAATCGCTTGACAAGTGGCCCCCTTCATCCCCCCCTTCCTCGTCCTGATATGGCTCTGCGTAGTCGGCTGGACGTTAAGCAACAAATAAACAAACAAACAAACAAACTTCCCGGTACCTTCCTTTTGGGAATATTAAGTCTCTCACCACATGGTCACTCTGTGGCTGTGCTGGGGTTGACTGGAGACTGGCTTCCGGGCTTTTCAGCTTCCGGCCTCAGTCTCAGCAGCCTTATTTTTTGCATGCTGCGACTTGGTCGGTTTGCATTTCTGGCTGTGGCTGGATATACTGTTCCTCTTCTTTCCGGTTGCTTTCTGGGAGAAAGGAACGGCTGCCGCTTTCGGGCGTTCCAGCTCCTCGGCCGGGGTAGTTGTCTCGTCACCTTTCCGGTGGGAGGGGCTTCTGTCCATTCCGTTCCGTTGTCTTGGACGTCATTTGGCTGTTTCTGACTCGCTGTCAGTCAGGGTATCAGCTGGTACGATGTTCTGGTACGCGCGTTTCCGGTTTTCCGGTTATTCCGTGTACTTTTTCTGCCTCTGGTGGATGTGACTTCGGCATTTTCTTTCGCTCGGCCACTCTGACTTCAGTTGGTGGCTAGAGAAGAGACATCTTTTGGGGTTTTCCGTAGCAGTGTGAGCGGAGATCAGGTGCTTGATCCTCGCTTCTCTGCCCTTCGGGGTTACGGGTGCCCGCCCTCAGGCGGCGTACAGTTGTTTCAGCCACGGGCTGCTGCTTCTGTCGCACTTCCGGCTGGCCGGAGAGGTGGTTCTCTTACCGGCGTCTTGGTTACGTCAGGGTTTTAGAACAACGATTGACCTTTGTGGTCATTATTGTCTGTCGCTGGGTCCGACTCTGCCTTACTCGGCGATCAGACTTGTTCTGGTGTTTCGTCCTAACTTAAGCTGTTCTTGAGTTGTCCTCGGAGGTTACATTCAGTTTTCTGAGGGGGCGTTGTCTTTGGCAATGTAGGTCGGAGGAGTCATCCTTTGTGGCTTACCTTCTCTCTCAGTTTTGGCCAGTCCTCTCCTTCTGGAAGGGGGTGAGCTGGCTAATGTTCCTATTTTCTTTCGTTTACCTGCGTACGGCGGGTACTTCGGAATTATGGCTGTCCTACGGACATTATGGCTTTTAGTCTTGACCTGTGCGATTGTCTCCTGCATTTCGCAGGTAGCTATGGCATTTCCGGCGCCTGTGTCGGTAGATTTCTAGGCTTTCTGCATCCTCTTTCTGAGGTGAGTCAGTACGACTTCCGTTCGGTCGGGTTTCTTGCTACAGTCACCCTTCTATCACAGGCTACTATGTTTATGGTGTTGGCCCGTTGGCTCAGTGTTTGTCCCTCAGTCTTTCAGACATGGACAGGGTTTTTCGGGCCTTTCGCTCAAACCCAGGAGGGCTCTTGATTTGATCTGGGATATAATTTCCAGTCTTTTCCTGAGACCCCTTGTCTCGGGAGTCTTTTGGCTGGTCGGCTTCACGCTTTGTCTGGTATGCTTACCAGTCGTGTTTTCGGCTTTGGGTTCTTGATTCGGTTTCAATTACCTACAAGCGGACTGAACTGCGAGCTCTATGGCTTGGGGGCCATTTTTTGTCATGGTTACTGGTCACTCTAGACTTTTGCCCTCTGTGACTCCCGCACTTTCGGGTGCTTATGCTTGTTGCAAGTATCGGCTTCCTCGTACTATCCCTTTCTGCTTTGGCACGAACGGGTAGAGGATTTCGGGTTACCATCTCTTTTGAGAGCAGCAGGTCTGCCGTTTACGGCACCCTTCTTTAGCATGCGTTAGGGGTGACGATGTCAAAAGATCGCAGTCAGGGTTTTTCCTGTTGTTTTCTTGCGTCACTTCCTAAGCGTACCTTGATCGTTTCTTGGTTAGTTGTACTCTAACACAGAGTAGCAGACAGTGTGCTAAGGGGGGGTGAGCGTTTCTTCACGTTCTTGGTACTTTCGGAACGCTTATGCTCTTTTTGAGTTTTTTATCATTGGGTCGGACTCTGGTACTTTGTACTCAGGTCTTTCTCTTTCTTTTTGAGCGGAGTTTGGTCGCTCTTCTCTGGAGCTGACCTATATCGCTCAGTTGTTGTCGGGCTTTGGCATAGCCTTCCAACAAGAAAGGGGGGGGGGTCAGATTGTCTTCCCCTCCTCTTGGCTCGGGTTCATGTAATCCAGGGCTCTTCTTCCTCCCTGGGCCGCCTTCTTTGCGGTCCGGGGAGGAAGGGTGGGGCACAGCTTTCTGAAGGTGTCTCTAGCAAGTTTGGTCTAAGCGACATCCTGGCTGTCTTTTAGGATTTTCTCTGGCCCCTTTCTGGCTTGTTGGCAGGGGGCCAGTTCCTGGTAAGGGTGTTAGAGGGAGTTAGAATTTTTCTTTCCCACTGGGCCCTTCGTGCCTTTTTGGGCAGCGGGCCAGTTTCTGGCAGGGTTTCTAATGGGAGTTGAATTTTTTCTTTCCCACCGCCTTGTTGATGTTATCTGCAATATGTGATTGGGAGTAAGAATATGTAATTTAATATAAAATTTCTAAAGTAAATTTTCATTTGATTAATATACTTACCCCAATCACATAGCGTAGGCCCGCCCGCCTGCCCCGCTTATGGTTTGAGTTTTCTTCAAGTCGTATGAGTTGCCACGTGTTGTGGTAGGAAGTGACGTGGTATCCACTAGAGGGGAGGTAACTCCCGGGATACCCTCTCGTTACCATGGCTACGTTTGCCTTTTTGGTGATGGGTTTGCTTCCCCTTGTTGTGTTAGATGGGTAAGCGTTTTCAGTACCTAGCATCTCAGACGTAGTCAAATGCAATATGTGATTGGGGTAAGTATATTAATCAAATGAAAATTTACTTTAGAAATTTTATATTTAAAAGACTAAGCAAATCTGAGACTATCAAAATAGCCTAATACCATGAAACCTGCCGGGGGCCTTTTTTACATTTTGTGTTGATTTTGGTTTCTGGGCAACAGTAGACTCATTATTAATAGGGTTTATGTCAGTTCTTTGTCCAGGTCTCTGGAGGGCGATATTTTGCTCTGAAATGGGGTTTTCACTACGAGGGTTGCTTGGTCCGCCTTGATATCCTGTGCGTATGCGGCTTGTTGTTGGTTCTGGCCAGATAGTGCTATAATCCTGTTTTTCAATCTCAGCTACGAAAGCTGGGGAGGTAGCCAGGTTTCTCTTTGCTTTGCTGGCACCGCGAGGAGCACATTTCCCCCCTGCCATTTTCAGCACCCAGCACTCATCGACTTCTGAATCAGAGTCATTAGATGTGTCTGGGTCTTTCTTTTGTTTTTTCATTATTTCAAACTTTGCTCTTCTTATTGCTTCTGCATATGGGATGTATTTGGCTGCTCGGATTTTGTTTGCTGTTCTTCGGAGCACTAGCTCAGGACAGCCTAAGTAAGCTGCCGAGTGGGGACCGCCACAGTTTAGGCAGTGTTTGTCATTTGGACAGTTGTCAACTGGGTGGTCTTTCTTTTGACCGCATCTTGGGCATTTGTCTTGCCTGGCTTTACATTGTTTGGAGCCATGTCCCAATCTCTGGCACTTAGTACACCTTCTGACTGGGGCCACATAGGGTTCGACAGCAAAGAAGGTTTTCACTATCTTCACTGTATCTGGTAGCGTTTTCTTTAAAAAAGTGATTTTGACAGCTTGAGTAAGTTCCCCCTTCTGGTTTTTTAACCGCTGAAGAGATTTTACTTTCTCAAGAGATTGTTGAAGTTTATCAAGGTCTTCAGAGAGTGGGATGGGTCTGATGACACCTTCCGTTGTTGCCTCTGGTATAGTGCATCTTATTTGCACTTGAGCGAGACTGGTGAGATTGGCAAGTTTATGTTGTTGTTTTTCATTGCAGCAGGCAATCAAGAATTTGCCCGAGGGCAGAGGTCGTACACCTTCTATCAAGCAAAACACGACACTGGAGTGATGGCCCAAGTTTTGAGAACATAGCTGGACCTGTAGCCGCGTTGGTGAGAATGACTGGGTATTGTGCAAAGGTTGGAGGAAGACTTGGTGTCACCTTTTTTGACTTTGTGTGTCTAGGGGGCCCAGTTTTGACTGGTTGTGAGACTTTTGACTGTGGCTGAGGCAGAGCCTGTTCGGCATCACTGTTAGCAATGGGTGCTTTTTTCTTCCGCTGACGGCGGCGTTGAGTTTTAAAAATGTCATCGCCTTCTGTGCTTTGGGAAGGTGAAATGTTCCCGTCTTCTGAGGGCACTGCTGCGTTGTGGTTATTGACACTGGCGTCAGCGTCAGAGTGGTTGTTTGAGCTCTCTTTTGTCTTTTTTGAGCTTGTTGGAGAGAAGCTGTCGGAATCTCTTAACCTTTTTCGGGGTGTGCAACACAATGTGCTGTCCATAGATTCAGCAGGGGTAGAGGTAGCCAAAGGTGGTTTGTCGCTTATGACAAAGGTGGCAGTGGCCATTGTGAGGGCCTTTTGGTGTTCAAATGCAGTGAGGGGTACTCAGAGAGCAGTGTGTTTGTGTGTAGTTGTGAGCGACCTTGGTAGAGGACCCTCTAAAAGCGAAATGACTAGAAAATGAGCTTTAGTATGAGCAGGCGTCTCGCACTGTTAAAAGAAAAAAAGAAGGGATGACAAAAGCGTCCCTTGACAAAGAGTGAGCTGAAGCTCACCCTCTAGTGACTTTCACTTCTCTCCCGAGAATCACGAGGACTCCTGCAGGGCAAGTGGAAAAGCCACCAAGGGCAGTTAAAAAAGCCCTCTCTGGGTCTATGCCAAGAGAGCTGTGTCGTGTGTTAAAACACACACAAAATGTGATTGTCCCCCTTTACCATCAGGAATTCGGGAACAAATCGTATTTTGAGCACTGACTTGGCTATGTAAGCTCGAGGTACGTTAAAGCAGTCGCTATGTAATCAGCATGTCTGCTTGTGAAAGACGCACTCTACGGGCCAGCAACTGCAGTGAATTACTCGTGCTGAGTCTGAGGACCAAAAGTTTTGACTAAATGTTTTAACATAGAGGGGGAATCGAGATGAGGGTCGTGGTGTGTGTGTGTCTTGTCTGTGCGTGTGTGTGTGTGTAGAGCGATTCAGACCAAACTACTGAACCAATCTTTATGAAATTTGACATGAGAGTTCCTGGGAATGATATCCCCGGACATTTTTTCTTTTTTTAGATAAATACTTTTGATGATGCCATATCTAGCTTTTTGTAAAAGTTGAGGCGGCACTGTCACACCCTCATTTTTCAATAAAATTGATTGAAATTTTGGCCAAGCAATCTTCGACGAAGGCCGGACTTCGGTATTGCATTTCAGCTTGGAGGCTTAAAAATTAATTGATGACTTTGGTCATTAAAAATCTGAAAATTGTAATTAAAATTATTTTTTTATAAAACTTAAAAGGATCCCAAATTACGTTCATCTTATTCTTCCTCATTTTCTGATTCCAAAATGTAAATATAAATATGTTATATCCGGATTAAAAACAAGCTCTGAAAATTAGAAATATAAAAATTATGATTAAAATAAAATGTCCGAAATCGATTTAAAAAAATTTCATCTTTTTCCAGAGTTCATACAGGTCATGGAAAGTCATGGAATTTGATTTTTAATTTTCCAGGCCTGGAAAGTCATGGAATTTCAATTTAAGCCATGGAAAGTCATGGAATTTAACAAAAATAAGAAAGAAAATTAACCTTAGTCGCCCAGCCATCATCCCCCCCCCCCCCCCCCCTCCCCCCCCCCCCCCCCCCCTTTGCCAGCCAGCGGCGATTTGCGTCGCCAGCACAAGGCTTGTTCGTATGACCAACTTCTCGTTCGTATTTGCATACGAGAATAACGGTATTTTTAAAGGCACTTGAGCCAAAGCGAGGCTCACTTCCTTCCGTTATCTCGTCGTGTCGTCTGCGCTGCATTTGAGTCGGTTTCGTGGAAGTTTTCTGCTTTGGGTTTTGCATCGATAAGTACTTTAGCGCTTCGACAAGCTAGATGGAGGATGATGAGTTTGAAACTTTCTTTGAGTTGTTTCTTGACAAGAAAAAGAATGCATAATTGGAACGAATTACCGAGGAAGATCTTCGCAATGAACTGTGTATCGCGGTGAAAAAATGACAGTTCGTCAAGTCACAGTGACGGTTACGAAACGGAATTTACAAAAGTGCAGATGGATACAAACGGTGGCTGCTCCAGTTTAGTGAAATGACAGGACCAGCAAACATTACCGATAATCTGACTGCGTAGCAAATGCTTGACTTGCTTGTCGAAGAGCCACTGCATAGAAACTGACTCAAATTCAGTGCAAAGCAAGCCAGTGTCAAAACTGGCAGTGACAAGACGTAAAGAGTTTGCGTGTTCGGAAATGGCGACCTGTGGATCTAGTCATGGAAAATGTTATTGAGGCTCATGGAAAAGTCATGGAATTTTGTTTCTAAAAACCAGTGGGGACCCTGTTTTTCCTTGTCTGTTCCTGATTCCAAAAACATTTTTATCTCCCACAATTCCGAGAGGAATGGGTCACGTGAGATAGAACGCGGAATACGTTACTGAACGAATGGTTTTCGTCCTGTGAAGACGTGTTGGTGCACTGTCTCTTTTGCTTTGCTTTCATTTTTCTCTAACCTTTCTCTGTACAAGTTTTAGTTGTAGGTTAGTTGAAGTGTATTGACTATTTTGATTGTTTATCATTGTGTCAACTTGCAAGGTAAGGAAACAGTTTGGAGTTTTCGGTGTTTGTTGGTTTTTGAACCGGGAACGCGTCGTCGGCGCGTTAATTGTTTGTCAGTCGGCGCGTTAATTGTTTTTTCAGGTGTGACCTACTATATTTGGGTCAGTTGGGATCGTTACTTGTTTTTGCACGTGTGACCTAAGGTCAGTCGGAATCGTTACTTGTTTTTGTAGGATGACATATTATTTTGGGTACGGAAATGTAGTCCACGTTTGCTGACACAGTCAGTCACGATTTGCTGAAGCAGCCTCTTTGTTTTTTCAGCAGCTGTCTCGATTAGGTGAAAAAATGCAGTGCGTTTAGTTTCATTCTGTGAGTTCCACAGCTTGACTAAATGTACAGTACTTTCCGGGTCATAAGGCGCGACTTTTTTCCTCAGTTCGACCCCTGCGTCTTATATAACGAAGTGCCTAATCCCTGTATGAAATACAAAAAAATCAAAGAGACCGCTTGAGTACCAGTCAAACAACTTGTGATAATGCATGTTTCAGCTACTAGGTACTGCCCTGCCTTTGATCTGGCGGCACACACAGATTTCCACTCTGTTAAACTCGGTCACTGACCCCGATGCAGGAAGTGTTTCCTCTCTCAGATATGACAGGGGAACCACCTCTCATGGCAAAAACTGGGTCATTTTGGTGCGCCCTATCGGCCCCCTGCGTCCAATGGGTGACTGGATTACAATTTTTGACTCACATGCGAAGCAAAAGTGAGTCTATGTACTCACCCGAGTCGTCCGTCCGTCCGTCCGTCCGGAAAACTTTAACGTTGGATATTTCTTGGACACTATTCAGTCTATCAGTACCAAATTTGGCAAGATGGTGTATGATGACAAGGCCCCAAAAAACATACATAGCATCTTGACCTTGCATCAAGGTCAAGGTCGCAGGGGCCATAAATGTTGCCTAAAAAACAGCTATTTTTCACATTTTTCCCATTTTCTCTGAAGTTTTTGAGATTCAATACCTCACCTATATATGATATATAGGGCAAAGTAAGCCCCATCTTTTGATACCAGTTTGGTTTACCTTGCTTCAAGGTCAAGGTCACAGGAGCTCTTCAAAGTTGGATTGTATACATATTTTGAAGTGACCTTGACCCTGAACTATGGAAGATAACTGTTTCAAACTTAAACATTATGTGGGGCACATGTTATGCTTTCATCATGAGACACATTTGGTCACATATGATCAAGGTCAAGGTCACTTTGACCCTTATGAAATGTGACCAAAATAAGGTAGTGAACCACTAAAAGTGACCATATCTCATGGTAGAAAGAGCCAATAAGCACCATTGTACTTCCTATGTCTTGAATTAACAGCTTTGTGTTGCATGACCTTGGATGACCTTGACCTTGGGTCAAGGTCACATGTATTTTGGTAGGAAAAATGTGTAAAGCATGTGAGTCGTATGGGCTTTGCCCTTCTTGTTTTTAAAAATAAGGGGGTGCGTCTTAGATAACGAAGCGCCTTGTCACCCGGAAAGTACCGTAGTAATTTTGCCTTACGCGACTTGTTTTTAGGGTAATTTTGTGACCCACAACGGCAGGGGTGGGATTTCTTCCGTCCCTGACAGATTTCCATTTACCTGCTGATACATTGAGTCCTTTAGAAAGCTTGCAAGTGAAACACACTTAATTTAAACATATTTCTCTTTTAATTCAAGCTATGATTCAACAATAATGTTTGAATATAACTCCTGAAATGATGAATTGAAAAGCAGCATCAGAAGACTGTGTATAGAATTAGCAAGGGATATAACTCTGGTGGTTTCTGTTTTTGTCCAAACCTTCTTCTTTTATAACCTGAGCAGTTAGCCCTTTTGAAGGTGTTTAATTGAAACAAACTTGAAACTTGTTTCTCATTTGGTTCAAGTTATGGTTCAACAATTATTTGAGAATATACAGTAAAACCTGTCTCTAAAGGACACCCGTGGGGTATGGTAATGGTGTCCCTATTAGACAGGTGTCCTTTCTTCACAGGTGGAGGGGCCGGGGCAATATTTTACAAAGAGCACTGAAAAGAGAGAGAGAGAGAGAGAATTGAGCTATTGAATACATATGGGCCAACAGCCCCTTTCAATGGATTGAACATGAGACTCACTGGAAATGTGAGTAAACAAATGATACATGTAGCAAACAACTTCCCCTCCCCCCACCCTCCACCTACCCCGTTCCCTACACACACTGTGCATTCAAACTTACGCAACAGGCATGGGAATTGTCCGCCGAATGGCGGATTTCCGCCGAATTTTTTTTTTGTTCCGCCGAAAATGCAAAAGTGTCCGCCGAAAAAATAAAGGGGGGAGGCACACAAAAAAAGCACCGGTTACTTTGGCCTTTGCGCAAAAGCCCGCGAAAACTTTCCGTACTTTGTTCACGCACTGCTACCGCCCGCCTCAGTTATTGAACTATTATGTTTGAAAGTAAACCAGATTGCACAGATTGTGTTACAAGTTACATTTTCCTGTTTGTCTCAACAGATACATTTTTTTACAAATTTAAACCATATATAATACATGTAAGCAAAATTTGGTACATTTTTGTACTAAAAACTCTGATTCTAAAAACAGAATTTAATGGCAAACTTGGAGCTCAGATGACACCAGATTGCACCATCTGGGTTCTTTGGAGAAAAAAATTTCCGGGGGAGCATGCCCCCGGACCCCCCTAGTAAGGCTAGGCGCTTCGCGCCGTCGACTTGACGCTTCGCGTCTTCAGTTATAAATTTTCCGCCTTTTTTACAATTTTCAATTCCCATGCCTGCGCAAGTCGGACGTCACAAAGCTAAAAATAGCTGACTCTTCATCGGTCCGTTCTCCCGCAGTGGGGCACTGCGGTTATGAAATTAAAAGCCCCTCCTGTTTTTGGAACCGCAGGAGCTTTCTAGTTTGCTGTTAGGTAGATTTTTGGTTCCTCTTTCCTGTCATGCTCTCTTTTTCTTAATGAATTCTTTTCTTTTTTCTGCCTTCTTGCTCATTCACCTGTATTTTTTCCAAAAATCTCTTCTCTTGCCGCTTGTCTCGCGATTCATGTATAGTTTAATCTGTTAGTGTTCTGATGTAAGTCCAGCAGTAGATAGGTTAAGCCTATTTTAACATACTGGAAACTGGTAATCTTCCAGTAGGTATTAATTTAGTTTTACTAAAGCCTGCTGGGACACAAGTAATGGGTTAGTGCATTTGTAAACAGGAATCGCTTGACAAGTGGCCCCCTTCATCCCCCCCCCTTCCTCGTCCTGATATGGCTCTGCGTAGTCGGCTGGACGTTAAGCAACAAATAAACAAACAAACATCGGTCGTTCAACGGGAAATTCCGCAGTATGTCTCGACCAAATTGGGTCAGCTCTTGTTTCATTCAGTTTTTCTACTTTCTAGTCTCAGCATAAATGCATGGAACAGAAATTTAGCTGTGTTAACTATTATTTCCTTCGAACGATTGCTTACAAAGAGAGAGAGATTGAGAGCGGAAAAGCGAAAGTGAGTCTCCATCTAAACTAGCCACTGATTGGTCAGAAAAGGGACAGGACAACCAATCAACAACCATTTGTGCTACAGCTGCCGAGCACTGACCTGAATAACAGTCGAGTTTTTGAAGTTGTGTTTTCATGTACGTAGTGTCCGTTTGTGACAGTGTTTACACTTTCTACGGTCCGAAATATTGTGTCCACGTCCGTAAGTGGCAGGTGTCCGTCCGCTAAAGGTTAGTTATAGTTAATCGTGTTCGTTCCATGATAAACTGTCCGTATGTAGCAGGTGGCCGTTACAAGGGTCCGCTAGACTCAGGTTTTACTGTACCACCTGCAGTTATAAAATCATAAGCTACAAGTAAAAATGTGTAGTACAAGGGAGGTGACTGTTATTATCTGTGTTTGCTTTGTTTGCATGGCGATTTTCCTTTAATGCAGTAAACATTTGTTTTAAACAAAGACAGAACTAGGTCAAAATCAAATACCTTCAAGTTTACAAAAATTGTTAATGTGCATCTCCAATTTTAAGTTTTTGTGCCGCTTCTAAAACCCTACCCCCCGCGGGTTAGGGGGAGTCCCATATTGGTTGGGACTAGAAAGAATTTACCCGATGCTACCCAGCATGTCGTAAGAGGCGACTAACGGTTCTGTTTCTTCTCTTCTTTTGTCTTATTTCTGCCTTACCAGTCCTTTCACCTATATTTCCTTCCAAGAAAACTCTCCCTACAGTCTTGAGTCGAGCGTTTGAAACTGCCTGAGCCTGAAGGCGGGCGTAACTTACACCTCTTGGTATCAGTCTGCCTTAGAGATGAGGACGACAGTTGACCAGATGGCTAGAATAGCGCGCTGCATTTTCCTGCATATAACTAAGGCGCGTCTGCCGCGACGGTGCCTGAGCTAAACACTGGCGGGCACTGCTCACAGCCCGGCACACGGCACTGTAAACATTCCCCGTCCCTTCACCTCGCTCGCCACCATCCGCCCTACCCTTGGTCTCATGTCTGCCTACTATTCCCTGCAGTTTTCCAATTCTTTTCTTGTTGTCTTTCCCGCAGTGGGGCACTGCGGTTATGAAATTAAAGGCCCCTCCTGTTTTTGGAACCGCAGGAGCTTTCTAGTTTGCTGTTAGGTAGATTTTTGGTTCCTCTTTCCTGTCATGCTCTCTTTTTCTTCATGAATTCTTTTCTTTTTTCTGCCTTCTTGCTCATTCACCTGTATTTTTTCCAAAAATCTCTTCTCTTGCCGCTTGTCTCGCGATTCATGTATAGTTTAATCTGTTAGTGTTCTGATGTAAGTCCAGCAGTAGATAGGTTAAGCCTATTTTAACATACTGGAAACTGGTAATCTTCCAGTAGGTATTAATTTTGTTTTACTAAAGCCTGCTGGGACACAAGTAATGGGTTAGTGCATTTGTAAACAGGAATCGCTTGACAAGTGGCCCCCTTCATCCCCCCCTTCCTCGTCCTGATATGGCTCTGCGTAGTCGGCTGGACGTTAAGCAACAAATAAACAAACAAACAAACAAACCTGACTGGATCCATCACCTTTATTTCACTTACCAAAAGTCTTCTTTTCCACATCCTTATTTCTCTGCACCCCGCATGTCGTATGAGGCGACTAACAGATTCTGTTTCTCCTTTAACCCTTGTTAAGTGGTTCTTGTATAGAATATAGTCAATGTTTGTAAAGATTTTAGTCAAGCAGTATGTAAGAAATGTTTAGTCCTTTGTACTGGAAACTTGCATTCTCCCAGTAAGGTCATATATTGTACTACGTTGCAAGCCCCTGGAGCAATTTTTTGATTAGTGCTTTTGTGAACAAGAAACACTTAACAAGTGGCTCTATCCCATCTCCCCCCTTTCCCCTATCCCATCTCCCCCTTTCCCTCGTCGCGATATAACCTTCGTGGTTGAAAACGACGTTAAACGACCAAATAAAGAAAGAAAGCTTCTAAAACCCTTCTTGAAATTTGTTTACAACTTGTTTTTGTAGACCCCCCTAGCAAGAGTGATGCAACCAAACACCTTCAAGTATAGAGGTTTTGATTTTGTGCATTCATCTTCCCCCCCCCCCCCCCCCCCCCAAAAAAAAAAAAAACAATTGTGTGCTGTTTTCAGTTTTAAAGCCAGGAGAGGCTCAAATAGCAACTCGTGAATTGCTAAAAATTCACTTTCAGCTGGTTAGTTACAAATACCTTAAAGTTAACAAGATTTTTTTTAAACTTTTGTGCATCTCTAATTTTAAGATTTTGTTTAAGCTTATACAGTCCTGAGACATCCTGCTTGCTGGCTCGCGCGCAGAGAAAAATTTTCCCTCTTTATCTTCATTCTCGCTTGCTGCAAAATCCCTCTCGCAGATTTTTTTTTTAGACAGGCCAGGCACTGGTTTTCCCTTGACTGTATAGGGGCTTCTGAAAAACCCTCTTGAAATGTGTTTACCACTTGTTTTTGTAGACCCCCTAGCAAGAGCGATACAACCAAACATCTTCAAGAATAGAGGTTCTTGATTTTGTGCATTCCCCCCCCCCCCCCCCCCCCATTTGTTGTTGTTTGTTTGCTGTTATTAGTTTTAAAGCCAGCAGAGGCTCAAATAGCCCCCTCATGAAATGCTAACATGAATTTTCAGCTGGTCAGTTACAAAAACCTTCAAGTTTACAAGATGTATATATTAATATGCATCTCCAAAAAGCTTGTTTGTTCTAAAATTTAGTCAGGAAAGTCCACCTAAACCCTTCCTAAAATGCTAAAATTCATTTTTGGCTGGGGGGTCCTGCCCCCCTAGACCCCCCCATCAAGGGCGCTGCCCCTGCACCCCGCTGGAGCCTTGGCGGCCACTGGACCCAGCCTTCCAAAATGTTCAGTCCTGGCAATATTTTTGGCTCCCACCCATGCAACGGTGTCTTGTCTGTAAAAACGATTCCATATAAAATTCTCCGTCTGCACAGGAAGTAGCCAAGCTCAAGACTTGGATGTGTTTTTAAAGTGGGAGGATGGCTTGTCTCATGCAATAGCCTTGACAGATGAAAGGGTGGTTTACATTGAAAGGAAAGTGTTTTGACATTGAATACTGAGTTCTAACAACGCCTTTGTATGACCTCAGGCTCCAGCACAGCCACCGCCGGCAGCAGCTGGGCCACCACCAGGGGCGTCTGCACCGCCGCCATCACAGCAGCAAGTACCTGCACCGCAGGGGGCAGCTCCCCCACAAGAGGGGGCCGGGCCAGTTGGAGGCAGTGGTCGAGCCAGCTACCGAGGGTCAGGAAAGCCTCAGCGACCAGGCAATGGTGGTGCTGGCGATGAACCCCCAACGGCAGAGATGGCCGCCATGGGTGTGGAGGATAGAGGCCCCCGGCGTTGGCGGTCCGAGTATGACAATGGTACCTACAGGCCTGATCATGTCACTACCAAGATGGGTGAGTCTTTTTTTGTCAACTTGTTCTTCTGCCTTTCCCTGCTAGATAAGTTATGCTGCTCTTTGTGTATGTGTTGGGAGATTTCTGGCTATGGAGGAAAGATAGTAGTCGTGATGTGTGGTCAGGCGGTCGTAGAATGCACGCTCTTGTTTAAAAAGATATACGCTCAGCAGGAGATGAAGCTTTATAATCTTAAGATGGCTATTGCTCTGGCTGTTTTCATTGTCTGCTGACACCCACCGGCCTCGGCTCCCGTCTTCTTGCTGGCTTTGCGGCTGGTGAGATCATTCCTTTTAGTGGATAAGGATATTACGAGGACAACCTTGGCCAGGTGGGTGTCGGCTACAATTAAACAGGCCTATGCATGGGACCTGTCTAGAAGGGGGGGGGGGGGGGGGGGGGGGGGGGGGGGTCGCAGCCTGGCTTTCCCCTCTGCTCTGCCCGAGCTCACGAATCAACGGCCTGGTCTTCTTCCTTGGCCGTTTTACGGTCTCGGAGGTTAGACGACGTCTTACGCACTGCATACTGGCGCTCAGACGATGTTTTTATCAGTCTTTACTTGAGAGACATTGCTGCACTTTGCCAGGATGGTTCAAGGTCCCTCCCTGCCTTGGTGGCAGCGGGGCAATGCCTTTCCAGAACATAAGAGTGAGTTTGAACTTTTTTGATCTTACCCACCACCTTGTTGGAGTTATCTGCTAATCATGTGATTCGGAGTAAGAATATGTAATTTAATCGAAAATTTTTAATTAAATTTTCATTTGATTAATATACTTACCCGAATCACATGGGTAATTCCCTCCCGCCTGCCCCGCTTTATAGTTTCTTAGTATTCTATAAGTCGATTGATGGTTATCACGTGGTAGGCACCAATGGTGACTTAGTTCACCCACTAATGGGAGGCAACCGCGGGTGGCAAGTACCATGGTGCTGTCACTTTTTTAGTTGGGGTTGCTTCCCTTATACTTAGACGGGTAGCTTTTATCAAGACCTAAGCATCTCGAAGTGTGTCAATGCTAATCATGTGATTCGGGTAAGTATATTAATCAAATGAAAATTTAATTAAAATTTTTCGAATATCAGACATAGTTGTAACTAATGTAAAACGACTGACGGGGTTAGTGATTTCTTTTTGTGTGTATTAAATTAAAAATGGGAAATCATAAACTACCAGCAATGTCTCGATCAAGCCAGGTCTGGAGCTTCAGGTATGGTTATGGTTATGGTTTTATGGTTTTTTCCGCTTTGTAGAATGTGTTACTATATTTTCTCTTTACTTTACAGGCACAGCTGGTTCGGAAATAATGTTGAAGGGAAACTTCTTCAAGCTGAACTACGCTCGGGACTGGAGACTGTACCAATACCATGTTGACTACTTGCCACCTGTCGAAAACAAAAAAATGAGAGGTGCGCTGATAGCAAGCCACACCGAAGTACTGGGGGATGTGCGTGCCTTTGACGGAATGATTCTATATCTTCCTCACAAGCTACCAGACAAGGTGTGTGTATTTAAAAAATCATTGCATGGTGAATTTGGGGTCCAGGCTCTTTGTGTGTGTGTGTCATTGTTGCATTCCGTTTTGCATATATTGAACTAGATGATTACCCGCTTCGCCGGGAAGAAGTAGAGCCGAATACCCGGCCGTCGCCGGGGACCCGGCTTTGCCGGGTGTACGCCGGCATCGCCGGCGCACGAAGGAAGGGAGATCTAAAAATAGTAACGTGCAGTGACCTTCTAAATATAGTAACGTACAAACGGGAATATGGATTGACGCCGGCGCACGAAGGGAGATCTAAAAATAGTAACGTGCAGTGAAAAACGAAAATCGGTTCAGCGCTGCGCGCTGAGAGCACGTGTTGAAATATCTCATCGATCAGGTTGTGTCCGGGGTCTCTGTGAATAAGCCCACCAAATTTGAAGCAGATCCATCGAGAACTTTGGCCGTGCATCGCGAAGACACAGACAGACACACACACAGACACAAGTCGTATATATATATGTGGGCGTCTTCAATCTTGGCACGGAGAGTGTGACATTTTGTAATTTAAAGTTGGATTGTCACAAAAATTGGCATAGTAGTCCGTTGTTCTTAATTAAACTGAAACACATACTTTTCAAGAGAAAAAAGCAATATTTTTGGCAGTTAAAAGTCCGTTAAATCTCATTTTTAAGCCGATTTTTGTGAAATTTGGTTAGTAGGTCTGTTGTTTCTAACTGAATATCATAACATACTTTTCAAGACAAAAACCAAAGTTTTGGCAGTTTGAAAAACCGTTAAACCCCATTTTTTCACCGATCTTAGTGAAATTTTGTAGGTAGATCTGTTGTCCCTAACTAAATTTCAATTCAAACTTTTGATGAAGAAAAGTAAACTTTTGTCCGTTAAAAACAGTTAAGGTTTGATATTTTTCTTTGATTTTGACGATGTTTGTTTGATAGGACCACAAACCCTGACTGAATTTAGATATACACCTTTTAAGAAGAAAAACAAACTTTTGTCAGTTAAAACCCGTTATATCTCATTTCTGCACCGATTGTGGTCATCAGACGTTGAGGTTAAGCAGACTGATATTTATAGCCTACTCCAACAGGATCAAGCCTGGTACAGGTTCACAGGCCAAATACCTGAGTGTACCGGCTGAATAACAGTGTACGGGCCGAACAGAAATATGTACGGATGACGTCACGACGAAATTACGTATTGTAATGACGTTCAGCGTTCCATTTCGTCATTTTGAAGAATAAATTGCATTGAATTTGCTTGTCAAAACCAGTAGCCATTTGGTGTGTACCATCTATTTTGAGTTTTGAACAAAATTCAAACAAGCCTTGCAGCATTTCGATTATATTTTTTTTTATTGATTTTACTGAATTTTAAATCGATTTTGTCATTCAAAATTCACTGTTTGGAGAGTAACATGCTTGTGGTGTGTTCTCAGGAGTGTTTTTTCCAAAGTCAAATGTCTCTTGAATCTTTGGGGTATGGCAACATAATGATTTCATAAGAGACATCCATAGTGTGATTCGACTTGCTATTCACAGCACAAAGAAGCCAGTGAAAATGTGAGTTCTTGAGACTATGTGTTATTGAATATGTTAGTGTATGTGCTTTGCTGGCCTTTGATGATTCTACTCTCATATTTTCTTGAAAAATGGATGTACGCGACCGAGTTTTTACCGTGCCTGTTTAGGCGAAATGCCTTGTCATTTATCAACTTTGCTTAGCATCATTTAACTTTCATCCTTTGTGGTATTTTCAACACCTGTATCGCATTTGAAAACTGTGTAATTTTAAAAAACGAGCACTTCAAAGTTGCGTGTTGACCGATGTCACACATTTCCTCGCCATTTTGACTCGCTCATCGGATTACAAAAATATATTATGAATTCACAAGAACAGATTTTTGTAATATTGAACGTTCATTTTATTAGTAAAATGCCTCAGAAGGCAAATGAATAACATTTGGTTCTGTCATATTTGCAGCAATGTGTCCAAACACATCCCCAAAGTTGAACACCTATCAATTTTTGGTCTGTGCTCAGTATCAGAGACGCCCACATATAGATGTTTTAGTTTAGTGCTGTAGGTAAGCAAACACAAACTGCTATCGATTGTTTCAGGGCATGCTTGATCGTCAGCCGTTTAAAATGGTAGCTGATGTGGTTGTGGTTGAGCGGGATGGTCTGCAAACTGGCATCAGTGTTGTGTGTCGTTGACAGTTAGATGGGGCAATTGGTGGGCTACATGGTGATGTTTAGAATTTGTTTTGCAAATTCTTCACATTTCTTGTCATTCTGACATCGTCATTGTCTGTTTCCCTGCCAAAGGTAACAGAGTTGAACTCGTGGCGGAGGCATGACAATGCTGTGATCAAGATCAAGATCGCGCTGACCTGTGAAGTACCTCCTGGCACTACACAGACGTTGCAGGTGATGAACATCATCTGGAGGCGGTAGGTTTTCCTTTTAGCCCGTCTTCTCTCTCCTAAAGATAAGCTTCACAAGTTGTAAGATAACTAGTTTTTGTTAAATACCAAATGATTTGACGATTATGCAATGGTGAAAAGGTTTGTGTCTTTTGCGAGAAGAGTAGATTCTTGGTTAAATGACTGTGCTGTTCCTTTTTATGGTCCTCCTTTCCGTCTTGTCCTTTGTTTTTCCTCTTGTTTCTTCTCATCTGCACTAAGTCGTGATTTTTAATTCATGAACAAAATTGTTCCCAAAGAATTCACTTTTGCGTTGTACTTTTCTTTCACTTTCAGTATACTGGGGATCATGGGCATGACCCAGATCAACCGGCACTATTTCAATCTGAACAACTCCATCAAAGTAGAGAAGCACTTGTAAGTAGTCTGTTAAGAGAAACACAGTTTCAACAGTATTTATTTATATCTCATACTCTTACTATGTGTAAGGAAGTGCATGCATGCTGAATGATAAAAGATTTTGTTTTTTCATGATTCCTAATGCAGTAATAGAATTGAGAATAGGTGAGGCATTTTTATAATAAGTGTCACTTTTGTCTGGAACTTAGTCGAGTGTGTGTTTGCTAAAATCTGCATATTTTTTATTTCTGACCTTAATTATTTTTTATTTGGAAATTGTGAATGTCTGTTGTGTTTTTCTATCATTACTTATTTAATGCAGGGGTGAATATTGGCGCTCGCCCGCTCACCCCCGGCGAGTTCAAATCGTGTTGGGCGGGTTCGAAATTCCTCTAAAATCGCCCGCCTGGTGAGTTCAAATTTCGATGAACACAGTCGATCGGAACGGCCGGCGAACAAAGATCTCGCGCGGTTCGTCTGCTATAATATTGGACGCCATGTTTCTCGCATCTAACGCGACTACCTCCGGAAGTTCCCCACTCGCATTCAAACGTCGTACTGTACACACGCTTGTAAACATGTGGAGATTTATTGACACTGTCACTCCCCCGCCGCAAAAAAACCCAGAGAACAGATGGAAAAAGAGGTAAAAAGAGACACCTGTATGCTCAGCTAATAGCTCCATACTAAAGCTCAATAAGGTGGAGAGAGAGAGAGAGAGAGAGAGAGAGAGAGAGAGAGAGAGAGAGAGAGAGAGAGAAGAGAGAGGTAGAGAGAGAGAGAGAGACAGAGAGAGAGAAGAGAGAGAGAGAGAGAGAGAGAGAGAGAGAGAGAGATATGGGCCTGTGGCTCAAAATCACATGTGTTACATAAATGCATTGCAAGCTAAGGATATAGCTCACATAGCTGAGATTGCTGGACTAAAAAAATTATGTAACCACTGTGTCTTCCGTTACGATCGATGTTTAGGATGTTATGTGCCAGTGAGTTTGTGTGGACTTTCAGTTAACTGTTATTCTTGCAATAGATTGTGATTTGTTACTTGTAGTTATTTATAGTGTTAATGTGTGCCTGACTGCCAGGAGGTAAATTTGTGTTTAGAGATTTAGACCTGCTAGTGATGTAACACCGCGTTATTGACTTTTTAAACTCATTTGTTCAACTTTACTTGTGATCAGAATGTGATACCAGGAGGTAAATTTGTGTTTAGAGATTTAGATGTGCCAAAGATTCTGCAACTTTTTGAGTCACTTGAGAAAAAGTGACTATGTAATCGGTCAGTGTTAGTCTGTCCGTCCGGCCGGCCGGCCGGCTGGCCGTCCGGCCGGCCGTCCGTAGACACCACCTTAACGTTGGACTTTTCTCGGAAACTATCAAAGCGATCGGGCTCATATTTTGTTTAGTCGTGACCTCCAATGACCTCTACACTTTAACGATGGTTTCGTTGACCTTTGACCTTTTTCAAGGTCACAGGTCAGCGTCAAAGGAAAAATTAGACATTTTATATCTTTTCTCGGAAACTATCAAAGCGATCGGGCTCATATTTTGTTTAGTCGTGACCTCCAATGACCTCTACACTTTAACGATGGTTTCGTTGACCTTTGACCTTTTTCAAGGTCACAGGTCAGCGTCAAAGGAAAAATTAGACATTTTATATCTTTGACAAAGTTCATCGGATGTGATTGAAACTTTGTAGGATTATTCTTTACATCAAAGTATTTACATCTGTAGCCTTTTACGAACGTTATCAGAAAAACAAGGGAGATAACTAGCCTTTTCTGTTCGGCAACACACAACTTAACGTTGGGCTTTTCTCGGAAACTATAAAAGTGACCGGGCTCAAATTTTATGGGAACGTGACTCATTGTGTTGTGAATAGCAATTTCTTCCTGTCCATCTGATGCCTCATATAATATTCAGAACTGCGAAAGTGACTCGATCGAGCGTTTGCTCTTCTTGTTAAGACTGGCAATTGCGAGACAGAGTGAAAGTTAATGTGTGATTGTGTGACACTGAGAAAGGGGATGACTTGTGTGTGATTGTTTCCCTTAGCATGTAAATGATTAATGGTATGACTATATATGAGGGTGTGCATTTGACTACTAAGAGTGAGGTTAACTGTGTGACAGTGAGTGGGTGAATGTTGATTTGATAACATGTTTTCTTCATTGAATTGATACTTTACTGTTTGCTTTGTTATTGAACCATAGTGAATAATTAAAGCTTAATAGTTTGTTTATGTCTTGTTTGTTTGTGGCATTTAAAATGAGCATGTGAGCATTGTTTGTATAAATGTAGGTTTTTGAGTCACTTGAGAAAAAGTGACTATGTAATCGGTCAGTGTTAGTCTGTCCGTCCGGCCGGCCGTCCGTAGACACCACCTTAACGTTGGACTTTTCTCGGAAACTATCAAAGCGATCGGGCTCATATTTTGTTTAGTCGTGACCTCCAATGACCTCTACACTTTAACGATGGTTTCTTTGACCTTTTTCAAGGTCACAGGTCAGCGTCAAAGGAAAAATTAGACATTTTATATCTTTGACAAAGTTCATCGGATGTGATTGAAACTTTGTAGGATTATTCTTTACATCAAAGTATTTACATCTGTAGCCTTTTACGAACGTTATCAGAAAAACAAGGGAGATAACTAGCCTTTTCTGTTCGGCAACACACAACTTAACGTTGGGCTTTTCTCGGAAACTATAAAAGTGACCGGGCTCAAATTTTATGTGAACGTGACTCATTGTGTTGTGAATAGCAATTTCTTCCTGTCCATCTGATGCCTCATATAATATTCAGAACTGCGAAAGTGACTCGATCGAGCGTTTGCTCTTCTTGTTGTGTGTTTGTCGCCGCCAACGCGCGATCTACGAGCCGTTGATATGGTTGGAAATCCCGGCTGGTTGGGGGCCGGTTGGAATTTTGGGGGGCCGGTTCAAATTTTGACTTACTGGCCAGAGCAAAAAAAGTTGAGGTACACCTCTGTTAATGTTTATTTAAAAGTTGTGAATGTCAGGGTTTTTTCCCCACGTGTACATCTGTGGAAGCTCTTTCATTGAGCTGTACTTCGGAGCTGGCAAGAGATGTATTATTTGGTTTTTTTTCGTTTTTAGCCTGGAGGTGATCCCAGGTTTCCAGACTTCGATTCTGCAGTACGAGCATGACGTTCTCCTGGAGATCGACATTGCTCACAAGATTCTGCGCATGAAGACTGTGCTGGACGTCATGTACGAGATCTATGGCCGCAACAAGCAGAACTTTCACGCACTTGCTACCAGAGAGGTTGTCGGCACCATCGTCATGACGCTGTACGTGGTTCTTTTGTTTGTGAAAGACATCCAGCTTATTAAATTGACAGTGGCATTGCAGTTGATGGGGAGAAGATAGACTAAAATTGGATTTTTAGGGTTGATTCGTAACTCTAATAGCAAAAATAGTTTTAAGCGGAGAGATAACACATTGGTTGATCTTTTTTATTTGAAAAGCAACCTATGTACCATTAGTAAGTAAAAGTAGTTTTCATCTCATGGAGTACAGGAAAGAGATGGTCTCACTAAGAATTTTTTTAAATCAAAAATTTAATAAAAAAAAAACACGGGAGATTCCATTGTCTAGAAGTGCCTTCCATCAAGTGTGGGGTTCATATCTGACTAAGTTCTTGTACAGCAATTTTTCCTCCTTGTTTGAATGTTTTAATCCTTGTACAGTATTCTTTCCCTTGTGTTGAACGGTGCATGTTGTTTAGCTGCTCTAAAGCATGTGCAAACTGTTGTGTAGGTACAACAACAAGACCTACAGAGTGGATGACATTGACTGGGAGAAGAATCCCACAGACACCTTTGACATGCGTGATGGGGCCCCCAAGTCTTATGTGGACTACTACCATCAGGTGAGACATACCTTGGTTTTGTTCAACATATGTATTGCATGAAAAGGTTTTCGGGGTTGGTTGGGTTTATAACAATCATTTTGACCAGTCAGTTGCACCAAGCCATAGGGCACACTACCTTTGTGCAACGAGCCTACTGCAAATAATTGTTTTCCGTATAATATTTAAGCCAGTTTATGGGGAAAAAATGTTGCTTAGTTTGATATGCTTTTAAAAACTAGACAGGTTTTCAAACATGTGTTAGATGTGATAGCTGAGATAAAAAAAAATATGCCCTGCTGCAGCTTATGCTGTGTGTGATGCTGATGACTGAGAGTTGAGACCATGGGCATGTTTACTTTTCACCACTTCAGTATAGAACACACTTAAAAGGTTCCTTCTTTTATTACCAAGGCATGTTGAACTGTAGCTGAGAGTATCTAAGATGACACGGCGATCCTGATCAGTTCAGTTTGGGGATGTGCTGTAATGTTACTTGTGTCCCTAGCAACACGACAAAGTCATCAGGGATTTGACCCAGCCCCTCCTTGTCAGCAAGCCCAAGAAGCGCGACATTCGTCGAGGACAGGTGGGAATGATCTACCTGGTGCCCGAGTTATGCACCATAACAGGTGAACTTGAAAGACCCTTACATCATAAAAGAATATATTTGAAGACTATATGTGCGATTGTAGACGGTAGCAGTTATGCTTGTTTGGAGTTTAGATGTTGCTTGAAACGTATATAGTCTGGATGTGGGCCGACACTTAAATACAGTCATTAAAGTAGATTTGAAGGTTTTTTTTCGGAATGTAAGACTTTGTTCAGTGAATTGTGTACATTGAATTTAAAAGTATAGCCTTCAGTGGCCTGTAGGGCACACTGTTTGCTGCGTGTCATTACATTGCATAGCCAATTTTGTATGTGTGTGTACCAACATACAATTGTAAGGCTAGAAGGTCCCCCGAAAGCGGCGTCGTGCTGCCTGAATGGCGGAACCGAACGGTCATACTTGGAAAAACCAACTTGTGCAAAATTATGAGTGAACTTGGGAGTTTCAGCCCATGAACAAAGAAGACAGGCTAAGAGGGAGGCAATCAAGTACAAGTTTAAAAGAGCAGTCGGTGGATTGAAAGGATGGGAAAAGGACGTGCTTGGACACAGGCTGAGACTACAATGGCTTTTTGCTTTGTCACTGTAGGTTTGTCGGATGCTAACCGGGCCGACTTCCGTCTGATGAACGATGTTGCGGTCCACACTCGCATTGCTCCTGATGGTCGTGTCAACAAGTTGATGTCCTTCATGAACTCCATCAAGAAGTAAGTACTGTAGGTAAATAATCAGGACAAGGTCATGGTGGTGGTGATTTTCCACGATGGATTTATAAGGCACAATGTTTACACTCCTTGCTTTTAACTCCTTGCTAAAACTTCCCTCCATTGCGATATAACCTTGAACGGATGAAAACGACGTTAAACACCAAAGAAAGAAAGAAAGAAATTTTGAGTAGTGCTGAAGTTCTACATGGACCTGTATCTTTTTAATTGCATTTTTAACTTCAACAAAACATGACACGGCTGGTTGATTTACATGACCAGTTCCAAGCAGATCTTTATCGGGTGAGGGGAGGCGGGTTCCTAGCAGAGATAAAACAGGAACTTGTGAAGGAGAAATCGAGGTAAGAGTGGGCAAGTTATTTGCATGGTTGACTTTGCAGGAACGAACAAGTGGTGAAAGAACTGGCAAAGTGGAACTTGGCGTTTGCACCTGAGCTGGAAAACATCAAGGCGCGCCAGCTGCCACAGGAGGCCATTCTCATGACAGACAGAGGCAAGGATGTTGCAGTAAGTGCTGGCAAGGATAATTTTCAACCTTCTTTCTATGTAACCATGGAATTGAGAAATAGCAAGTAGATGTGGTTGAAAAGTGTGAATGTATCATGGTGTGAGTGTTATCAAGCCTACAACCACTGATGTATTGTTCAAAATAATTTGTGCTGAGTCCTGAGCTGTATCTCAAGTTTTATTCTCTCAGCAACCTTGTTAAAAATGAATAACAAAAGTGATAATGCTTTAGAACTGCAGATTTCTCACATCAGAAGTAATACTGCCATCATTTTTTGTATGTTCAGGATAACAGGTCTGCCTACCGTTACGGAATTTCCGTATTTGTCCCTGAAATCAATACATTTTATCAAGTGTTCCGGAAAATACGGATGTTCAAAATGCGTCCCGGAAACTCAAAAAAATTCCAAACACGCTCACAACAGTGTGAGCGAGAGAGATTGCCTGGTTTGCCGAAGTCACAGCTGAGAAATGACGTAGGCGGGTTCCGACTATTGCTGAGCAGCTTTTTGTAGCTAATACGCATGCGCGTCAACTTCTTGCAAGAAGATAAGGTCGAAGAAAAGATGGCGTCAATGTTCCAACACTTGCCAATGGTCATGCTGTCAATCCTCACCATTCCACGCTCTTCAGCACACTGCGAGAGGATTTTCTCGGTGGTCCGCAAGAACAAGACAGATTTTAGAGGCAGCATGGCAAAAGACACTCTCGAAGCACTTGTTGTCGCCAAGTCGAGACCCGGTGAAGCTCTGGATAGAGTTTACACCAACAAGGAGCTCAAAGACATGAAGAGTGCCTATTACAGGTCCCTTCAGGCCAGCTCCAAATGAATGCAGTAACACCACCAAACCTTGTACAAAATGTAAATATTGTAAGTTTGAATTTCATTTTTTCAGTGACATTTACAGTGACAATGTTCAAGTTTGGCAAGATGATTTGAAGGCAATGTTAGGGTAAAATGACCCCAGATTGCACCAATTGTGTCCTTTTGGCAAAAAAAAATGTCCGGAGGGGCATGCCCCCGGACCCCCTAGCCGGCTCGCTTACGCTTCGACTTCTTTTAATCTTCAACAGAACTTTGTCCCTGAAGCTTCACTTGGAGGGTAGGCAGACCTGGGATAATGGCAAGTGCTCTAGAACTCTGAATTTATCATACCACTGATCCTGCTATCATTCTTAGTACGCTTGGGGAAAGTGACAGTTCCCCAAAACACATGACGACTGTAAATTTGCTCCCATGGGGCTAATGATGACGTTCTTGTCTCAGCTGACGTACAGGCAGGACGAGGCTGACTGGTCGCGTGACATGCGCGGCAAGAAGATGAGGCTGGCGGTGGACCTGGGCACCTGGCTGGTGGTGTTCCCCAGGGAATGCGCGGCGGCAGCCAGGGACTTGGTGTCCACCCTCTCGCAGGTGGGCCCGCCCATGGGCATGAGGATCAACCAGCCCACCATGTAAGGACACGTCTTATACCCACTGTTTTCCTATGCAGCGCAACTATTTTTATATGCGAAACATTTTCTAGCAAGTGTTTGCCTATGCAGTGCATAGTTATTTCATGTGAAGATTTTTGCACCAAATGTCGGCCTGTACAGTGTCACTATTTTTATTTGCAAAAAATCTTACAACCAGCTATTTTCAGGGGTGGGATTTCTTCCGTCCCATGAAGAATTTTGGATAAAAAAAACCCAAAACTTTTTTTGTTAATCCCTGGCAGCTGTTGTTTATAGAAGGTCAACTACCTTTCACCAATACCAAATTGTAGGGAGCAGCAATGTCATGTCATCCTGGCGAATGTGGCATCTTAGTTGCTATCTATTTGAAAACTCTACTCACCCACAACTTTATAGACCCCCCGCGGGTTAGGGGGAAGAATTTACCCGATGCTCCCCAGCATGTCGTAAGAGGCGACTAACGGATTCTGTTTCTCCTTTTACCCTTGTTAAGTGTTTCTTGTATAGAATATAGTCAATTTTTGTCAAGATTTTAGTCAAGCAGTATGTAAGAAATGTTTAGTCCTTTGTACTGGAAACTTGCATTCTCCCAGTAAGGTAATATATTGTACTACGTTGCAAGCCCCTGGAGCAAATTTTTGATTAGTGCTTTTGTGAACAAGAAACAATTGACAAGTGGCTCTATCCCATCTCCCCCCTTTCCCTGTCGCGATATAACCTTCGTGGTTGAAAACGACGTTAAACACCAAATAAAGAAAGAAAGATGCAGGGATTCAAAGACCCTTCAGTGGTGTGGTAGAAAAATTTTGCATTCCTAATCTGTGAACCAGTGGTATTTACCTTCTGGTACATTGAGTCCTTTAGAAAGTTTTCAAGTAAAACACTTAATTTAAACATATTTCTCTTTTAATTCAAGCTATGATTCAACAATAATTTTAGAATATAACTCCTGAAATGATGAATTGAAAAGCAGCATCAGAAGACTATAGCATTATAATAAATAATAATAACGGGCATTTATAAAGCGCCTTATCAGAAGTTCAAAGCGCGTGACAACAATACATGTATACAAAAATCATACAATCACTGTCAGATTCAAACAACACATCATGCACATCTCACATCCCCAGACAATCCGTAATGTTGTTGGAACAAGTGAGTTTTCAAATTGGACTTAAAAGATGAAATGGATGGAGAGTGACGTAATTGAAAGGGGAGTGAATTCCATAACTGAGGTCCATAATACGAAAACGTGCGGAAGCCATGAGCCTTGCGTTTAAAGCGACCTTGACGGAGAAGTCGAGCATCATCAGAAGAACGAAGGGTGCGAGAGGGAGTGTAGAGGGAGACCAGTTCAGAAAGATAGGCAGGTGCCGATTCAGAGATGATATTGTAGCAGAAGCAGGCAGCTTTATACCTAATACGTTCAGATACAGGAAGCCAGTGAAGTTCTTTCATGAGAGGAGTGCAGGGTTGTCGATGCTGTGCTCTGAAAATGAGACGTGCAGCAGAGTGTTGTACTTTTTGCAAGGGTTGGAGAGTGGAGTCAGGGCAGCCTATGAGAAGGGAGTTGCAGTAATCTAATCTGGACAGAATGCAGGATGTAACGAGAGTTTTAGTGGCATCAACAGTCTTCTTTTCCACATCCTTATTTCTCTGCACCCCGCATGTCGTATGAGGCGACTAACGGATTCTGTTTCTCCTTTTACCCTTGTTAAGTGGTTCTTGTATAGAATATAGTCAATGTTTGTAAAGATTTTAGTCAAGCAGTATGTAAGAAATGTTTAGTCCTTTGTACTGGAAACTTGCATTCTCCCAGTAAGGTCATATATTGTACTATGTTGCAAGCCCCTGGAGCAATTTTTTGATTAGTGCTTTTGTGAACAAGAAACACTTACCAAAGTGGCTCTATCCCATCTTCCCCCCCTCCCCCCCCCCCCCCCCTTCCCCTATCCCATCTCCCCCCTTTCCCTCGTCGCGATATAACCTTCGTGGTTGAAAACGACGTTAAACACCAAATAAAGAAAGAAAGAAAGTCATTTTGAGCGGGCTGAGACTAGTTGGCAGTCGTGTCCCTGTAAGTATAGGCTACATGCAGACAGACAGATCTAGATCTAGTGTCTCGCTTTCTTGCACAGTTTCACCTATGCTTACTGTGTGTGGGTGTGTATGTGTGACGGAGTGATTGAGTTTGTGTTACTGTTTGTCGATTTCTTACGTGAGCCTTGAAGGCTTCGCCTCTTGTTGATTTTGTGCATTCCCCCCCCAAAAGTGTGCTGTTTTCTGTTTTAAAGCCAGGAGAGGCTCAAATAGCAACTCTTGAATTGCTAAAAATTCACTTTCAGCTGGTTAGTTACAAATACTTTCAAGTTTACAAGATTTTTGACTCACACGCGAAGCAAAAGTGAGTATGTACTCACCCGAGTCGGCCGGCCGGCCGGAAAACTTTAACGTTGAATATTTCTTGGACACTATTCAGTCTATCAGTACCAAATTTGGCAAGATGGTGTATGATAAGGCCCCAAAAAACATACATAGCATCTTGACCTTGCATCAAGGTCAAGGTCGCAGGGGCCATAAATGTTGTCTAAAAAACAGCTGTTTTTCTCATTTTTCCCATTTTCTCTGAAGTTTTTGAGATTCAATACCTCACCTATATATGATATATAGGGCAAAGTAAGCCCCATCTTTTGATACCAGTTTGGTTTACCTTGCTTCAAGGTCAAGGTCACAGGAGCTCTTCAAAGTTGGATTGTATACATATTTTGAAGTGACCTTGACCCTGAACTATGGAAGATAACTGTTTCAAACTTAAACATTATGTGGGGCACATGTTATGCTTTCATCATGAGACACATTTGGTCACATATGATCAAGGTCAAGGTCACTTTGACCCTTATGAAATGTGACCAAAATAAGGTAGTGAACCACTAAAAGTGACCATATCTCATGGTAGAAAGAGCCAATAAGCACCATTGTACTTCCTATGTCTTGAATTAACAGCTTTGTGTTGCATGACCTTGGGTCAAGGTCACATATATTTTGGTAGGAAAAATGTGTAAAGCAGTTCTTAGTGTATGTCATTGCTAGGTTTAGTTATTTGACCTTGACCGTCAAGGTCATGTCAAGGTCAAGCATGTGAGTCGTATGGGCTTTGCCCTTCTTGTTTACTTTTGTACATCTCCAATTTAAAGATTTTGTTTTAGCTTATAGGAGCTTCTAAAAACCCTTCTTGAAATGTGTTTTCACTTGTTTTTGTAGACCCCCTAGCAAGTGTGATACAACCAAACATCTTCAAGTATAGAGGTTTTTGATTTTGTACATTCTTTACCCTCCCTCCCCCATTTGTTCTTGTTTGTTTGCTGTTATCAGTTTTAAAGCCAGCAGAGGCTCAAATAGCCCCCTCATGAAATGCTAAAATTAATTTTCAGCTGGTCGGTTACAAAAACCTTCAAGTTTACAAGATGTATATATTATGCATCTCCAAAAAGCTTGTTTGTTCTAAAATTTACAAGTCAGGAGAGGCCACCTAAACCTTCCCTAAAATGCTAAAATTCATTTTCGGCTGCCCCCCTAGACCCCCCAGCAAAGGCGCTGCCCCTGCACCCCGCCGGAGCCTTGGCGGCCCCTGGACCCCGGCCTTCCAAAATGTTCAGTCCTGGCAACATTTTGGGCTCCCACCCATGTATTTTCCTATGCAGTGTAACTATTTGATTTCCATGCATGCCTTTTCAAAATTGGCAATGAACGTTCAGGAAATTGTTTTTTTGCGGAAAGAGCATTTTGCAGTAAGATTATTTTTTAAAGTTCGATGTTCAGGGACTAAAAAAGAAAGAAGAAAGAAAAAAACAGATCCCCCCCCCCCCCCCCAAAATAAAGTGTTAAATGTTTGAAATGCTGTATGTGAAAAAGGTTGGAGATGCCGACTGACCGCAATGAGTCGTACCTGATGACGCTGCGTGAGCATGTGAACCCCAACGTACAGATGGTCATCTGCATCCTGTCCAACAACAAGAAGGATCGCTACGACGCCATCAAGAAGTTCTGCTGCATCGACTGTCCAGGTGCTTATTTTGTGCTAACTTCCTTCCGCTCAAGTTAAGAGTCAGTTGGGATGCTAACTTATTTTGCAGTGGACAGTTGTTAACGGTTGGTTTAGTAAGTAAGCATGGCTCTCAAGTACTCGGAGTGGAAACTTGAAAAGAATGCAAATGAATGTGAACGCAGAAAAGTGATGGCTGTATACATACTTGTATTCAAAGAAGATGCATGTAGTAAGATGGTCAGTATTTTTGCATAGTTGGAAAATGTTGGACATTGTAATGAGATGAGGTTGAAGACTGTTTGCATTTGTTAATTTTGATTGCTTTCTGTTTGTTTGCAGTGCCATCTCAGATGGTGGTGAAGCGTACGCTGGAAAAAGCCAAGAACCTGATGTCGGTGGCCACCAAGATTGCCATCCAGATGAACTGCAAGATGGGAGGTGTTGTCTGGGCTCTGCAGATCCCTGTAAGCCACAATTTGTTTTGTGTAGAATGAACATTTGGAGTGTTATTATTTGCAGACCTGTTTACCCTCCCGGATTGTCCGGAATTATTACGGATTTGGGGTCTAAATTCCGGTATTACGGAAATCTACCGAAAATTCCGGAAATTGCGGTCGAGAGAACCTTTTTCGTGCGTGAAAATTCGAAGTCGAAATTGTGGTAGTCACCAGGACTGTGATTTCAAGGCTGACCGAAACAGCCTTTTCTGCGCATGTGCACAGCAAGGTATTTGTCGGATTCCGCGGTTTTGAGATCGACATTGGTCCGAAGGGTAATATAGGGCCGATCTCTGTGGGGACGAAATGCCAACCAAAAAAGCGAAAGTTGTACAGAAATATCGGCAAAACTATTAAGTCAAGTGGCGGTGTCTGGTGAAGTTTAAGAAGAGCGAACCACATTCATTTTGGTGATCGACTTGAGATCAGTGCAACAACAAAGCTAGTCAGTTAGAATACGAGTCACGTCGCGGCACGTGTCCCGAGGTTAGACGCAGCATTAGTTTTAACAAAATGCAGTACACAAATGAACATGGAAACAAACAAAAACACGAAATTATGTTTGGCAAAACATGAGCCTGCTTCGCATCGAGTTTATTTGACCTAGGTCTCTACTTCCACAGAATCTCCCATACCTGCGAACCGATCTCTCACTACGGTCAGTAGCGCCAGAGACATCCCAGATGTAGGTCTATGGTCGCGCTCATCAGTGACTTGCGCTGTTGCCGAAATTCAAGTCTTTCTGAGTCTAAAACTGATCTCCACTGATTAATATTTCTCCAATATAGCAAAGATCACAGTTCTTTGAATCGAAAAACTTACAACAAAATGTTTAAATGAAATAAACGAATCGGTCCTCTAAAATTAAAGGTAGCTTCTGGAGAGAGTTATTATGACTGGTTTTAATGCAGGATGTCTGATTGATGTGACAGAATGTAAGGGGGTTTTGTTCACATGCATCTTGACTGTAAATAGTTCAAGGGCGGAGTAGGGGGGGGTGGGGTGGGATGGGGGATGTTACAGGGGTTCCGGACCCACCCCCACCCCTTGCTGTCAAAAAAGCAACAAAAAACACAACAAAAAATTTCTGTCTGAAATTTTTGTTGTTGTCGGGAGCAGATATCAATGAAGATAAATTGCCAGTATTTAATACTAACTTTAAAAGAAATAATGAGTGGCTGCTGACACCAGTTTATCATGTTTAAAATCAAGGATAAGCCACAAATTGTTAATAAAATAGCTAAAATTCTTCAGCCAGACCCCCCAACCCCAGGTTGTACCCCCCCTCTAGCTCTCTTGCTCCGCCCCTGAATACTGTGTTTGTTTTTGTTTTTTAGATAAAGTAAACTTGTCTTTGTTAACTTGCATATATATATCAGGTGTCTTGTGTTGTGTGTTTGTGGTGTGTGTGATCGAGCTTCTGTGTGTGTAGTACAACACTGTTAAACATGGTTATCAATGTTGTTCTTGTTTTGCATGGTAGCGCGCGAATTGACGTGTCGTTTAATCGTTTTCAAGCTGGTTTATGGTTGATAAAAAAGATTACTCAAAGATGCCTCAAATTACGGAAAAGTACCAGTTGCATTCCTGATTTTCATTTGAGGGGGTAAACAGGGCTGTATTTGACTTTTTACATTTTGGAACTCTTCAAAAAGACCCATTATTTTTCAAGGCATTTCTCTTGCAGTGAGCTGTTGTGAATATGTTTGTGAATCTGGAAAGGTCACTGGTGGCAGTTAATGTGACTGCTGCGTCATGCTCAAAGGAAAGACTGCTGGGGAAGGGAAATAACTCCATTTCTTGTGATTCCTTTGAAATTTATTTATTGAGTATTCACACATTTGAAAGTGTGCTCTTTCCCAGAACAAGATATGCAAGTTAAAATGCACAAGATAGTGCATAAATCCTTCCAAAACTTTGTTAGACTTACTTTTATTTGTGGGATAAATTTCAGTGTATACTCGATAATGTAACCAATGTGAAAATTTACTGGCGTTTTGTTGTTCAGCTGAAAGGCACAATGATCGTGGGCGTCGACACCTACCACGACTCGTCAGCCAGGGGGCGTTCGTGCGGCGGCGTTGTGGCCACAACCAACGCTGACTTCACTCGCTACCACTCCACTGTCAGCTTCCAGATGACCCACCAGGAGCTCCAGACCCATCTGCGGATTGCCATGACCTGTGAGTTTCTTTACACAAATACCTACCTACCTATTAAAGTTGCAAGACCGATGGAATTCTTCTGTAGCCGTGTTACTTAGACGGCCGTCACACACGTGACTCAATCGCGCGATTTACCCTGTCACACGGAAAATAGCTGCGACTCAGTCTTATGCGATTCCCTCGTAGCTTTGAGCTTTAGAACTTGTTCTATTCCTGCGACCCAGTCGTTGGTCAATCGCAAGGGCAGAGCCAATCAGAACGCAACGTTGCGGCCTTCACACCGTGACGTAAAATAATGGCGGACAGTGTCTCTTCGTCGATTCAAAACTTTTTCAAAGAACAGTTTCTTACTCAGATATACAGGAGACCTTTTAGGCGTGTACAGCGGTCGGGAAACATTAATTGCAACTGTCTGGGAACTTTATTTCTCGCAAAGGCGTAATGCTGAAAGGTATTTTTCAGAAAGGTAGAGCGATGTTCGAACATTAGCGTCTGGTTTCGCAAAGCGCGTTTGCCGTGTTCACTGTGACACGTCACTTCCGCCCCGCTCGCGTCGAGTTATCGTTCGTCTATCGTTCACCGTGTGACGGGTCAATGGCCTACGATGTGATGTGCGATCGGCTTGAGACTGAATCACGCGATTGAATCTTAACAATTGAGTCGTGTGTGTGACTGATGCTTAAACGCCTAATTAATTCAGCTGTTGACTGTATCGGTGCTTTATTGATGCATTGATTGCCTTAGTTTGAAGGGTTGTAGATAATGCTGTAGTTTCTGAAATAAAACCTTGGTAATTTATGGATATTGCAGACCTGGGAACCCATACGATTTCGCCATATTTTGTACGCATGATTGTCGAGAATACGCTCAGTACGGTCAGTGGGAAAAAAATACGAGACAAATTCCTAGACTACTTTTCTTCACAAGCCCATCCTGAAGCCGATCCAGTATTTTGGCACATGATTACGTCACTATATTAGCCGCCGTCGAAAAAAATGTTATCGGATCGTGTCAATCAATCAAAACAACCAGGCAAACGAAAGTACGGTATTTGGCGAAATCGGCTCCGAGAATAAACAAGTGAAACAAAGAAGAAAAGTGAAAAAGTTTGAAGAAAAATATCACACACACACAATTTGTAACCAACACACACATGTAGTCCCGCCCGGAATAAGCTTTTTTGGGATGATTTACGACTTTTGCGCACATTTCGAGCAGACGAAAACACAACATGGCGGCTCTCGCTTCTCCAACTATCGCGAGACACAAAAAAACCACGAAATCTCGCGCGCGCGAGATCCTGATACATCCGGTGTTTCTCTGTACGCTTGTCACGACGACTTGTTGACAAACGAAGATTCGCGAAAGAAAGTGAAAAGCGCCGAGTCTTGAGTAGAGAGCTAATAAAGTACCGGTAATCGATAATCGAGCGAAATGAAAATCCGCGGCGACTTCCATTGGGTGAATGCTATTCAAATTTAGGTAACGTTTTAGCCGCATCTTTTTATAAGCCGCAATGCGATTTATTTATTTTTAAGTCGCGGCTTGTCGTCCGTCAAATACGGTACAGTTTTTGTCAGTACAAATTGAAAAAAGCATTTGTTTTAAATGTATAGGTAAACTTAATTAACGGTGTGACGGACGCGCATGAGGCATGTTTTAATCATGGATGTGCAAACGCTGTGTGGAGTATGCTAAATTTTTTGAAAAACACCAAATTTGTTTGTCAGTGCAAAACAGTGGTTCCCAGGTCTGATATTGATGATTTATCGCTATGCTGCAGTGCTGCAAGTAAAAGAGATTCTCCTTTATGGATGTAAGATGTGACTGTATCTCTGTGACTGTTACAGCTTGCCCGCATGTGACTGTATCTCTGTGACTGTTACAGCTTGCCCGCATGTGACTGTATCTCTGTGACTGTTACAGCTTGCCTGCGTGCCTACCACAAGTCTGAGAACGCCCTGCCGCAGAGAGTGATCGTCTTCAGGGACGGTGTGGGCGATGGCCAGTTGGACATGGTCAACGACATGGAGGTGCCGGAAATGGTCGCTGCCATTCAGGAGGCTGGTGGCACAGACTACAAGTGAGTACCTCCACGGGTGTTCGGTGTAGGAGTGTTTATCGTGGCAGACATTTAATATCATATTCTTACTCCGAATCACATTAGCATTGAGTCACCTGAGATGCTTATCACTGAAAAACGCTTACCCGGCTAAAGAATTTAAAGGGAAGCAACCCCATCACCAAAACGAAAGTGAAAGTAGCTTTGGTAATGGGCCAGTACACCGGGAGTTACCTCCCATACGGGTGTATGCCACGTCACTTCCTCTAGGAACACGTGCCTATTATCATACGTCTTTTTCACCTCGGAGAGGACGGTTCACTTTTTGACGCTCTGTGGCTGACCTTGTGTGTTTGAGTGACACCCGCCGGCCACGTTACCCAGCTTGTCTGCTCGCCTTGCCTACAGTTTGGTGAGCTCGTTCCCGTTTGTTGTTGGTTGTTTGCGCTGTTTCGTTACTGTACGTTGTCCGTTTTTTACGGACTTGTGTGTCAGTGACTTGCGTGTTTCGCCATTTTGTTGTGTGAGTTAGTTAGCTAACTCGTGTGACTTTGCTAGTAGCTCTGCGTGCCCTCTTTCTGTTTGGGCAAGTGTAGCTTTAGTATTTTGTTGACGCGTAAGCGTGTGTGTTTACTGTGTTTTCAGTCGTTTTGACTTACGTTTCAGTAAATCTTTTTACTTTGCCACGTGTTGTTGACGTTTGTGTCAGTGTCTTGCGTGTCGCCATTTTGTTGTGTGAGTTAGTTTTCTAGCTCGTGTGACTTTGTTTGTAGCTCTCCGTGCCTCTGCTTGTGGGGCAAGTTTAGCTATAGTATTTTGTTAACGCATTAGTGCGTGTGTTTACTGAATTTTCCAGTCGTTTAGACTTATGTTTCAGTAAAATTTTTCGCGTTGCCACGTGTTGTTGTCAACATGTCTGATTCAGACAAGCGCCGTGGCAAGTCGGACCCCAAGGGGAAAATTAAGGCTAAGTCTTCCTCTTCCAAAGCAACGTTACTTGTTACAGACCAAGAGCGTAACACTTTGTTGGCTGTACCAATTTCGGCGCCTAGCGCTGTTACTACTTCTGCTTCTTTTGCGGCGCCTAGCGCTACTGTTACTTCTGCACCTGTCTCTACATCGGAGACTTCGTCTTCTTTGTTAGCACCTGGACAAGGTGCGTTGGTTTCCTCTCTGTTAAAGTCACTGGTTCCAGAAATCCGCAGCTTGGTGCAGGCAGAATTTCAGCGTTCCGTCGCCAGCAGTTCGGCGTTTCCGGCATCTGGCAGTGACGTCCGGGCATTGGCTTCCGTGTCTTTGTCCTCCACTTCCGGCTTGGAGCAGCGTCCTCCCTCTTCAGCGTCGGTTGGTAAGCAGAGCTGGTCCGATAGCCCTCGTGAGGCGCCTGGACGTTCTCCTTCGGGGGACAGCTCTTTCGCATCGGGTCACGACCGATACCTTGCTGATCTTTCATTTCCGGCGATAACCTACGAGGCCCCGGACTTGTTCGAACAGCGGCGGCAGTCGGTTTCGACTGCCGCATTTCCGGCACTTGCCGGAAGTGATGATCCGTCCGCTCCGGCACGCTACGGCGGTCGCGGCAGGATGGAGTATTCACTGACTTCCGGTCCTTCCGGATCGCGAAGTCAACCAGTGCAGTCTTCACTTCCGCATTTTGCGGTTCCGTTGACTACACTTCCGGTTTCGGCCGGAAACGCTTCTTCCTCTTCTGGTGGTTCCTTCCGGATACCAGATAGTGGATTACAGCGTGCGCCTTCCGGCTTTCAAGCGCCTAGGCTTGAGCAGGCATCACTCCACTCAGTCGGGGGAGTGACGTCAGCTCATCCAGCTCCGGTTTTTGCGGATGGTCGTCCTGCTTACCCTTTACCTTCACAGGGTTTTGGGCGGCAGGATGACGTTAGTGCTCAGGCTTTTCCGGTTTCCGGTTTGCCAGGGCATGCTTCTGCTTCCGGAACTGGTGACTTCGGTCATGGTTCCACGTGTGACTATTCTGATGCTCCATCAGTGGTCAGCGAGGAGTCGCGGGGCGTGTTTCCGTCGAAGCTCAAGTCTGTTCTTGACGTCGCGGCGGAAGTAACGTCTCGTTATTTTCCTGAAGGGGTGGTGGCTGCGGACTCTTCCGCATCATTCGTTCCTTCTGCCATGGCGGACTTCCGGCCGGCACAGGAGGATGTTTCTTCCTTCCGGTTCGCCGAGTCTCCGTCAGTGGCTTACCAACTTTCGCATTCACTGGTTCGTCCAGCACATGCGGGGAGTGGTATTCGGCCAGTGCCTGTTCCGTTACTGCTTCCTTTTGGTCCAGTTCCGGAATCAGCTCAGCAGTGGGTGGCTTCAGCTGCCCAAGCCTCTTCCTTCGTGCCTACGGCCAATAGGAAGCTTGGCATGCCCAATCAGAGCCAGAATTGGCTGGCGTCTTTTGCACTCCCTAGGGCTACCCTTCCGGTTTCCCGGGAATTGCTGCCTCTTCTGACTAAACCGATCAAGCGTGATTCGGTTTTGCCGGTTTCCGAGGCTTCCCTCCTCTCTGCTGAGGAGGTTGGACGTCGGCAGATCGAACTGTCCTCCATTGCGGAGACTCTCGTTCGGGCTCTGTCTCGGGCATTGACCGATTCGCTAGTTCCTTTCACTCTCAGTGAAGAACAGAATGCGGACGATGTCTCTGCGCTTTTGACCGCATTGGCCAAGGTCAATGAGGAACAATTGCGTCTTTCCTCCCTGCAGTACACCCAAGCGGTACTCTGCAGGAGGGATCTCTTCCTCTCGCAGTCCCAATTCACGGAGCTGGCTACTAGGGAGACCTTGAGAGTCTCCCCGGTCTCAGAGGAGTCTCTCTTCTGTCCGCTGGCACTGGATGCCAGACAGAAGGAGATTCAGTCAAACAAGGACAGTCAGTTCCTTGACTACACTCTGAAGGGGGTGAAACAGTCTCAGCCTTCTAAACAGAAGCAGGCTCAGACATCGTCTAACCCCAAGCCAGCTCAGAAGCGGCAGGCTTCGCCGGCCGCTCGTGGTGGGAAGAAGAGGACGGCATCGGGGAGGGGGCGTGGCGGCTCTGGAAGTAAGCCACACCCCCAATGAAGCGCTCCCGATCTCACCTCCCTCCCGCCCTCCACCTTGGTGATGGCGGGAGGCCCCTCCCGGGCACTTTCTCGTTGGATGTCGGTAGTAGACAGCCAATGGATTGTGGGAGTGGTGAGTTCGGGCTTCCGTCTACTCTGGCGGGAGGAAAAGGCGCCTCTTACCCGAGTGCCTCCGCGGTTCAAGCCCCCCTTCTCGCAGGAAGCACGTTCCGTCTTGCAGTCGGAAATTGCCTCCCTGGAGCAGAAGGGCGCGGTGGAGAGAGTTCGGGTCCACAGCTCCCTGGGATTTTACGGGCGTCTGGTCGCTGTTCCCAAAGCATCAGGAGGATGGCGTCCCGTGTTGGATTTATCTCTCCTCAATACTTTCTTGAGGGAGATAAAATTCAAGATGGAGACGCCAGCCTCTGTCCGAGACTCTCTCCGCCCAGGAGACTGGGTGACCTCGATCGATCTCACGGACGCATACTTTCACATTCTTATGCATCCGACCGACCGGAAATGGCTTCGTTTCCGGTGGGGAGATCAGATCTACCAGTTTCGCGCACTCCCTTTCGGGCTGTCTCTCGCACCGTGGATTTTCACCATGGTGGTGAGACAGGTCTGTGCACTGGTGAGGTCCCAGGGTATCCGTCTGCGGGCTTATCTGGACGACTGGCTCATCATGAACCAGTCCCAGAGCGGCTGTTCGCAGGATACCCTGACGGTTCTTCGAGAATCCAACTGGTTGGGGTTCTCGATCAACCGGGTAAAGTCGGAGCTGACCCCGTCACAGACATTCACTTATCTGGGGATGTCTTTCGACACGGTCGCTTGGACTGTCCAGCCTTCTCAGAGAAGGGTGGACAAGCTCCAAGCTCAGATTCGCTCCACTTTACCTCTCCTGATGGCTTCCATCCGCTCGCTCGCCTCCATCTTGGGGCAGATGGAGTCTATGGCTCTTCTGGTTTCACTGGGCCGGGTCCACAAATGTCCGCTTCAGTTCGCGCTGAAGCCGTTTGTGGACTCTCCTCTGGTGGACTGGGACGCCCTCATCCCTTTGCAGGGATGGTTCCAGTCTGCGACCCTTCCGTGGTTGCACACGGAGTGGGTCTGCAGAGGTGTTCCGATCGTCGTGCCCCTCCCCGACCTGGACCTCTTTACAGATGCGTCCAGGGAGGGTTGGGGGGCACATACAGATCTTCAGACTCCTCCCTTTCCGTTACTCAGCCGAGTAATCCGGAAAGCGGAGATGGAGGAGCCGGCCCTTCTTCTTCTGGTCGCTCCTCTGTGGCCGTCGCAGGTCTGGTTTCCAGATCTTCTTCGGCTTGCCCAAGGGCCCCCCATTCCTCTCGCACTCGTGCGAGGGGAACTAGTGCAGCCCCGAACAGGCATTCCACACGAGGAGCCCAGTCTTCTGAAGCTTCACGTGTGGAAGTTGTTCGGGACTCGCTGAAGCGCTCTGGGGCGTCGTCTTTGACTCTGGACTTGGTGGCTCGCTCGCATAGAGCGTCCACCTCTTCAGTTTATGCTTCCCACTGGAAGGCATGGACTGCCTGGTGTTCAGCTAGAGGGGTGAGTTCGGTGGCTCCGCGCTCTATTCAGGTCGCTAACCACCTCTCTTTCATGTCTTCACAGGGCGCCTCAGTCTCCTCGTTGAGGGTCCGGCGCTCCGCTATCTCGGCGACTCTTCAGCAGATTGGTCGTTCTGTTCGAGTCGGGGGCGTTATAGCTGCAGTCATTAAAGGGGCTGCTCTTAAGGAAGCTAAAGCTCGTTTGCCCGCTCCCAAGTGGGACTTGTTTTTAATCCTGGAATTCCTTCGTTCTGCGGATTTTGAGCCTTTAAGCGAGGCCAGTCTGTTCAATGTCACTCGCAAAGCGCTGTTTCTCCTTTTGTTGGCTACGGCCCGACGGGGTAGCGAGGTCCACGCCCTGTCGGGTCAGCCTGGAGATATCTCCTTTGAGCCGGACGGTTCCGCATCTTTGCGTTTCCGGCCTGATTTCCTGGCCAAGAATCAGTCTCCGGGGCAGGCCTCTCCGCTGGTTAGAGTTAAGGCTCTGACCAGCGCGTTGGCCCCGGGTGACCCCGATTCGGTCAATTGCCCTGTGAGGGCACTTCGTCTGTACTTAGCCCGGACTCAGCCGATTCGGTCTAGTTCTCAGAAGTTGTTGTTTATCTCTCTCCTTACTAGGCGCGAGAAAGATTTGTCGAAGGTAACGTTGGCCCGGTGGGTGTCCTCGCTCATCAAGCAGGCTTATGAGTGGAGGCGCACAAAGAGGGGGGGGGGTTATGCCCTCCTTGCCACTTGACTCGGCCCGAGCCCATGAGACGAGGGCGTGGGCATCCTCTCTGGCAGTTCTGCGCTCCAGACGTCTAGAGGAGGTGCTGACAACTGCGTATTGGCGTTCCGAAGATGTTTTCATAAACTTTTATCTTCGGGACGTCACAGCTCTTCGACAGGATGGCTCCAGAGGCCTTCCAGCGCTCATAGCAGCAGGCCAGTTCCTGTCCAGAACTTGATGGTGAGTTTTGATTCATTTCTAGCCCACCGCCTTGTTGATGTTATCTGCTAATGTGATTCGGAGTAAGAATATGATATTAAATGGAAAATTTCCTAAATAAATTATCATTTAATTAATATACTTACCCGAATCACATACTGTATTCCCTCCCACCTGCCCCGCTTATGGTTTTAAGATTTTTTAAAGCCGTATGATAATAGGCACGTGTTCCTAGAGGAAGTGACGTGGCATACACCCGTATGGGAGGTAACTCCCGGTGTACTGGCCCATTACCAAAGCTACTTTCACTTTCGTTTTGGTGATGGGGTTGCTTCCCTTTAAATTCTTTAGCCGGGTAAGCGTTTTTCAGTGATAAGCATCTCAGGTGACTCAATGCTAATGTGATTCGGGTAAGTATATTAATTAAATGATAATTTATTTAGGAAATTTTCCATTTAGGACTTAGTTGAGGTGAAGGTTAAAGAAATGTGGCGATATTGATGGCTGTATGATCCTGCTGATGATGGATGCTTAGCAGTGTGTCGGGGGGGGGGGGGGGGGGGGGGGGGGGGTATTAGGAGAGTAAGGAAACTAGAAGGTAAATCAGGAGACATAATTTGTGAATGATATGCAGTTGATTTTTATACGGAGTTCCCCTTCATCTCTGGTGTGATACAATTGTGGGTTTTCCTCCTTTTTGATAGCACTACTACTACTGACTGGCACTGAATGTTGATTTTTACTTGTGTTTTCCTTCATCTCTAGTGTGATACAGTTGTAATTGTTCTCCTGTTTGCAGACACAACTACTGACTCACACTAACTGTTGATACTTGTGTTTTCCAGGGTGATGTTGACGTACATCGTGGTGAAGAAACGCATCAACGCTCGGTTCTTCAAGATGGGACAGTTCAGAGATGGCGGGGGAGGCCGTGGTGGAGGTGACATGAAGTCAGGGCCCACCAACCCGCCGCCCGGAACCATCATTGATGATGTGGCCACCAAGCCTACCTGGTAAGGGACCCGAGTAACCTGGTCTTTGCACACCCTCTCGCTCTTTGTTTTCGGTCTCATGTTGCAGGGGTGCTACAATGCCCTTCCACCCACCCCCATTCAGGAGACCTCCAGACACGTTAGAAATTGGGTCTGAAACTGAAAAGAAGAGGTAGTCTTCAAATTGAGGTAGAGTAATGAACTTGAGAGGAGAATATTTAAGGGGAAAAGGCTTGACAACAGAAGGGGTAGGGTAAATATCAGAGCACCTTTAATGTTCCAGCATGGATCAAACGTGTACTTCAGTTATTAGGGGGAAAATCAATTGACTATGTTCAACATTCCAGCATGCTTATTCTGGTTTGATTGTGTGATTGCAGGTACGACTTCTTCCTGATCTCGCAGTCTGTGCGCCAGGGAACGGTTGGACCAACACACTACAACATCATCTACGAGACCAACGGTCTGAAGCCTGACCATTTCCAGCGTCTGACGTACAAGCTGACCCACATGTACTACAACTGGCAGGTAGGTTGTGCCCCATGGTTGACATCTGTCTGCAATTGATTGGCTGGAACACAGTAGTGATAACGTTGTGTCCGAGTAATTAGCTGTTGGTTAGAGCTACATTATTTGTCTGAATATTCAGAGCATGTAGTTGTTTAACATAAATCAAATCGACACAGGTATAGGAATCAAGAGCACACCTTTGGGCAGAATGGTTATACATTTTTGCAAGCCCCTTCACCAATTAGAACTTAAACCACTGAGCTAATTCCATTTCTGAAAACTATGTGGATCAGAAAAATTGGCACACTCGACGTACATGACGTAAAGCATGAGTGTGTTGTGTTTTCAGGGGACCATCCGAGTGCCAGCACCATGCATGTATGCACACAAGCTGGCGTTCCTGTCAGGCCAGTCTCTGCACAGGGACTTCCACGCTGGGCTTGCTGACAAGCTCTTCTTCCTGTAAGGAGGAGAGCTGGCCCCCCCTTGTTCCTCCACAGCCCATGGGTCCTGCAGCTCATTTGTGCACGATTCTGTCTTGACTTCAGTTAAAAGCTGGAGTCATCAAGGACAGAGTCGTCAAGGACAGCAGCTGTCTACAATGATTTTTGTGCTGCAGGAGGTTTTGTTCTCTGGCTGTGGGGGACATCTTAGCTCCAAAACACTTTATCTTCATGAAGTTTGTCAAGTCGGACTATCTTTCTTCACCAGTTGGTTCTACAAGAAAAACTTTGTTTTTGGTTGATGTTTTTGTCTTTGAGATTTAACACTGACTTTTTTTTATTTTTAAGTTCTGGCGTATTTAAGATTTTAAACTGAATCAACTGAATCTAATTCCATATGCGAGAGAAAGTGTTCAGAGCTTTTTATTAGCATTAGGAATTTCGCTTTGATTTAAGTGAGGGAGCAAAGATTGTGAGCTGTTGTGTTTTTTAGTTGGTGCTTGAACAGGTGGATGGTGTCCACTGCCATAGTTCAGAAGTTGAGTTCGGAAAATTTCTGAGAAGAAGAAAAAATGAATGAATGTCTGGCATTTTATGTTGAGCTTATATTTTTGCTTAGCTTTTCATGAGGATACATGGCAGGGTCCCATGCTTTGTGGAGGTTCATAAAAGTTAGCGAGTCAAATGAGAAAATGCATTGTCAAGGCCAGTTTTTAATGTGGGTTTTAAATTCTGCAAAGTTTTGTCTTGGTAATTAAATAAGTTGAAAGGTTTTTTTACTCTTCTCAGTGATCGCGCTGGGTATTTTTCAAACCGGTATGACGTCATGAGCTGGCTACAAGGCTCTCACGAAAATCGGTAAGCTTGCCAAGGCAACCAGTAAAAGACAAACAATGACTTACAATACATTAAATCAATGTTTATCAATGTCAGTGATATGCGGACGTTTTTTCTCTCCCCCCCCCCCCCCCCCCCCCCCTCAAAGCAACTGTCGCACAACTTGACAATGACACATCAGCAGCCGCTGTGAGAGAGAGAGAGAGAGAGACAACTGGAAGACTTACTCACTAGTTACTTACTGTTACAGTTTCACTTTGTAGCCAGCTCATGACGTCATACCGGTTTGAAAAATACCTAGCGCGATCACTGCTGTAGACAAAGATCTAAGCTGGTGTGAGTACGTGATTTCCCGGTATGATGCTATATCGGCTATAGTTAGACGCCGTCCCTTATTGTCTTTCAGTTTCTCATAAACTGAAAGATTTTATGATGGACCGGGAACCGAAAAAAAGTATGATGTCTGATGTCTGTGTGTGTAAATCTTTTTCTCGGCGACAAGAAAGATTTCTCCGCTCCCTGACCACCTACATTGCTCAAATAATCTGCAAGCAAATACTTTAGATCTGGCACAATCGTACTGAAAGACATTTCGGAGCTGCCTCCTTGTTATTTTTGACGTCATGTTTGACACCTTGACATCAAGTGTCATCAATGGAGACATAATCGCAACATTGTAGCGCTGTCACAACAAGCCATCCAAATCTCTCTCTCTCTCTCTCTCTCTCCTTTTGTAATAAAGTTCTGAGTCTGAGTCTCTGTCTCTGTCTCTCTCTCTCTCTCTCTCTCTCTCTCTCTCTCTCTCTCTCTCGTACTGACAAACGATTTTTGTAATTACTACTTTTTTTTTTACCGGTCAAACCAAATAACAATCGGTACGTCTGACCGACATCCACTTTTTTTTCCGGTATTGGCGAATCTTAACCGGTAAAATACCGGAAATTACCGGTAAACGCGATCCCTGCTCTTCTTCCTTGCAGTGTGACTGTGTGTGTATATTGCTGCCTGCTATAAATAGCCAGACTCTAACAAACACGAACACATGCATCAACTTGTTAGCAACAGATTGAAAAATAATGAACTCCCAAGTTTATTATTTACTGTAGCGACGATGCTGTGTCTCCACTGGTCAATTCCACTACTTATATGTAGTAAGCTTGCCTCACCTTCAAGATAACTCTTCATCTGCCCATACAAACCTCGGAAGGTTATTTTTCATTAAAACTTACTTTTTTTAGGGTCAAGAAAACCATGGTTTGAAAAAGTTACAGGATTGTCAGGAAAACAAGCTATGTAGGAACCCTGCATAAAAACATAAAATGTGTTAATATATACTGTACTGAACGTACAGAAGTTTTCCTTGTATTCTTTTTTTGTAACCAATAGTTGTCGTCTAGTGTGTTGTAAGATGTAATATACAATGCAAAAAGAACATTTTCACATTAGCATTTTCTCTTATGTTGCATTTTTCACTCGCATGGATTCAAATATAAATACACCCACCGATAACCCTCAGGCATAATGCGACACATCTCATTTGTAACACGTGCACAGAAAACCCCATTGACATACTGCTGTACAGATTTGCAGCACCACACAACCAGTAACAACACGCACACTCTGTGCACACATGCATTGTATACGCACTTGCACACCATATACACACACACACCCTCATTGCACACACACACAGTCTTGTACTGGCGTTTGTCAACTGCTAAGTATAATTTGAAGACTTTGACTTTGACTTCTAGTTGTGCAGTTTGCTGCATAGCTACCTCTGTAATCAGTTCTCTGTTGATGTGCGACTCCCATTAGGAGTTGTACAGAATTGTCAGCGGTGGACTTGCACTGAAGAAAATCATGGGACGAAAGTCTCATGTCTTCAGTAAATAAGAGTTTTTGTTTTATTTCTTTATTTTTGACATGTTGATCAGACAGAAGTGTATCGCTGTACAAGGTCTGATTTGAGAGTGAAATGTTCACTGCTCTTTTTTTGTTGTTTTTTGTTTTGTTTGTCAATGCATGCAGTCTCCAGTGTCCTTGCTCCTTTGAACTTCTTCATGTACTTTAAGATTACTTGCTGTTTGTGGTGCTGGAAGGCATTTGCGTGCTCAAGTTGGCCACCAGTGACTTGCCACCATGTAGGCCAAACAAAGAATCTGCATTAGTTTTGACCAATCGAAAACAAATTTCTGCATTTCCAGGGTTGTTCATTCTCAGCCTGCTTTACAACTGAGGTGCATGAATGGATAGGGCGAAAAGTTCGTTACCCTGCCCCTTTTTTGTTTGCATAGAAGAGGTTTAGTGTGGCAGGGAAACTGCAGATCTGCTTGTTTTATTTTAGAGTTGCTGTACATTATCACAGCTTGGAGACAAAACAAATGATAGTTCATTGCAACTTTTCTACGCAACTTGTCTTGTCTTTTGAAAATTATTTGTGTAGGGTTATTTTGTTTCAAAGTATAGTGTGTGTATTTGAATTTTTTTCGTTTCATTACCAAATTAATGTACCTGCTGAAGATTGTAGGAAATTGACATTCATGGTTGAGTGGTTTTTTTGTTTTGTTATTGCTTTCACCTGTGTACTGGCTTATACTATTGTTTTGTTGAATTCTACAAAACTGTTTATTTTCTATTTAGACTGACAACTTCATGAAGAATAACTAGTGAAGCAGTGAAAAAAGCAGCAAAAATATTTCAGTATTATAGGATTTTTTCTTTTTCGTGTTATTTTAATCAATAAATGGAAAAAAGCATTGCGAAAAGTTATCCCAGATGTGTGTGTTTACATGTTGTGAGCAGGACATGTTGTAATAGGCTGAGACTTTTAGACAGAAATGGGTTCGGAAAAGTATCAAAAGTTTGGATAACCCAAAGGATGTGGAAACAAAATGGAAGGTAACATCATCACGGAAGTTATTTCAGATCTGTCATTTCAGATGTGTACGGTCCGGGACGTCGTCGTTCTTTTTTCTAGATCGAGATTAAAGTGTGAATTGATATGAGCTTTTTCTAAACTTCTTCGTTTTTACTGTGATAGACCTAAAGGAAACGGAATTGAAACGGGGCCCAAAACGGTTGAAGGGACACACAATCCAACAACCAACCAATCAGACCTGTGCCTGCAGTCTGGCCGAGGGGCAGGTGGAGAACGTTGGTACTACATGTATCTTCTGCTAAAATTGATGGTTTCCAGCTTTCGCGGTTTGAGCCCTGTACACGAACATTTTCACAGATCAAGAGGAAACATCAAATTTATAACCGAAAAGAGCCCCATGCTCAACTTCACATTTTAATATATTTCTTTGAACTCACGTGCTTCTTGAAAGGGTCACGCTCATAGGAGTTTACCGAAGACCGCAGTGAAACAGAACTTGACAGATCTATTTGAAAAACGTGCACCCAGCACACCTTTCTGGCTAGAGAGGTCAGTGTTGTGGGACTCCGGGGTTGAAATTTACCTGTTTTGGACAGTATCACTCAAAACATTTACCAGGGTAGAGCAAAAACAATTAAGAGTTGCACTTCACACAAGATCATACTAATCGTCCTAAACAACTTTTCTTCTGAAGCACTATATACAGGGTTCGTACAGGTGCTTGAAATCCTTGAAAGCGCTTGAATTTGGAGGGGTCAGTTTCAAGGCCTTGAAAGGGCTTAAAAAACTGGCAAGATCCTTGAAAGTCCTTAAAAACTCTAATGCTGCAAACTGATCATACAACCACCCACAATAAACAATTGCAATGATTTGTTATTTGATAACCTCAAAGAAAAAGTTGAACAGTAACCTACAGTCCCTTTTGAGTCTGTCAGCTTTAAAACCATCGTCTGCTATGAATCTGTCGCCTTTGACAAAAAATGTGATCATTCGTTTTTGAACATCCAATGATTTAAATCGGTGTGCGGGAAGGGGGAATAATAACTAGCGAGTGTTTCATTGCGAGCTTTGAAGGTAAGAGGATGCTTGATTTTCTCTTCAGAAGGTCTTGAAAGTCCTTGAAAAGTCCTTGAATTTTAGAACAAAAGTACTGTACGAGCCCTGTATATAACTAATAACAGTTGCTTTGATTTTGTTTTATTTAATAAGAAAGTAGAAGTGCAATGCCAAGGCACTGCATACCCCCAGCGAAGGACATCGGCTCTCTCACACACACACACCAAAGTCACATACGCACACACTGATTCACTCGCTCACACAATTCTCATGCACACACTTTACGCAAATAAACAGACTGACACACGCACAACTTTGCGAACACGCACGCACATAGACTTGGAAACTACGAAAATTTGGTCTTGGGTGGCGTTTGCTCAAAAAACGAATAGTCGGGACACCCACCGTATTTAATTTAGTATGTTCCCAAAGTTTAGTGAACTTCTGTCCCCTACTGTAGCAAAAGTTGCTGAAAGCAATAAGTTCTGCAGCTTTGAACAATTTATAGGTAAAAACAAGCAGAAACGAACACAGGAATAATTTTCTTTTGCATATAAGTTTTCTTTTGTCATACATAAACAAACACTCGAACTTGAACAAAAGAAAACTTGATGAAAAGCAATGTTTTTGTTTTTTTATATGACTTAGAATATATAGCTTTAACAAAACAAGAAAAACACTGAACAATTCATATTTTTATCTGGAGAAGATAAAAAGATAATAATAATAATAATAATAATTAAACATTCTTTTATAGCGCTGTTCACCGGCACGGTGGCCTAGTGGTAAGGCGTCCGCCCTGTGATCGGGAGGTCGTGGGTTCGAACCCCGGCCGGGTCATACCTAAAATTGGCAATCTAGTGGCTGCTCCGCCTTGCGTCTGGCATTATGGGGTTAGTGCTAGGACTGGTTGGTCCGGTGTCAGAATAATGTGACTGGGTGAGACATGAAGCCTGTGCTTCGACTTCTGTCTTGTGTGTGGCGCACGTTATATGTCGAAGCAGCACCGCCCTGATATGGCCCTTCGTGGTCGGCTGGGCGTTAAGCAAACAAACAAACCGCCAAATGGCAGTCTCATGGCGCTTTACATTAGACATTAAAATTCAACATATTACATATAAAAAGTTTCCTCGTAAGAAATAACACAAGCATTAAAAACATTCATAGACAACGACCACTTATATAAGAAAGATAATCTAGAAAAATTGTTTTGAAAAGATGAAAAATACGTAAGATAAGTAATAGACACATAGCTACACATAAAAAGTCCGACAATAAAACAGAACTTGCGTACAGATCTAAAACAGAATGAAGATGTAACACAGACTGTAGGGCAACAAATTAAACAACTAACAACAGGCATACTGTATTATAATACTACATTAGGACTTTTAAACGTAGCGCCAAGTTTCGCAGGCGCGAAGCGCCAAGACTTCTAGGGGGGTTCGGGGGCATGCCCCCCCGGAAATTTGTTTTTTCAAGGGTGCAATTTGGTGCAATCTGGGGCTATCTGAGCCTTAAAATTGGATTCAAACATGGCCCCAAAACTATTTTACTATAACTTTGACTAGGGGAAAAAAAAAAAAAAAAAAATACGGAAAAAAAAAAAAAATACGGTTTATTCTTTTTAAATATACGGAGAATTTTCATGCCTGGTAGTACAATATATGACCTTACTGGGAGAATGCAAGTTTCCAGTACAAAGGACTTAACATTTCTTACATACTGCTTGACTAAAATCTTTACAAACATTGACGATATTCTATACAAGAAACACTTAACAAGGGTAAAAGGAGAAACAGAATCCGTTAGTCGCCTCTTACGACATGCTGGGGAGCATCGGGTAAATTCTTCCCCCTAACCCGCGGGGGGTTCGCCCACACACACCGATACATGTAAAAGTGCATACGCATTTGCAGATACATCTAATCATGTAACCACCACCACCATCCTTTGTAACATAATTACTGTTCACATCAAATACAATAAATACTCTTGTTACCCAGCGGAACCTCTTTGGTCAATCACGCGACAAATGTCGCCAGGGTATCCGTCACCATGGAATGTTTGAAGACGTCATGGTGACATCATATGTAAACTCTGTACTTTCGTGACTTGTGTCAGAAATAAAAATCACAGAAAGTCTTTCCTCAAGCAGAATAAATAAGATTCTTCGCCATTAAAAAATCGAGAGACTTCAATTCGAACAATCCCCACTATGACGTCAATGTAATGTAACACAGTGACGTGTAAAATGACGTCAGAGAGTGACGCAGAGAAGTGACGTCAGAGTGACGACATGAGGACTATTGGTAATCATAATCTCCAACGCGTTGAGCGATGCGTCCGTCCCCAACCAGGTTTGCCAGAGTCTGCATGCAACTCTTGAACTCCGACACATTCAGGTAACAGCCCTGCAAAATCAATCAATTAAACAATCAATCACGCGATCCACGATGTAACCAACCAACCAATAAACGAATTACTGAAATCAATCAACCAATCAATCAATCAATGATACAACTAACCACCCAACCAACCAATCAACCAACCAACCAATCAACCAACCAACCAATTACTGAAATCAATCAAACAATCTATCAATCAATCAACGATGCAACAAACCACCTAACCACCCCACCAACCAACCAATAAACGAATAACTGAAATCAATCAATCAATGAATACATTTTTCAACTAGCACAGGAAGGAGTTAAGGAAACAGCCTACCTGTAAATGCCTCTCCTGACCGCTGCGGTAAATGAATGCGACACGGCCGTGAGCCATCCGTCTGTTGTTGTATGACACCATGTCGCCAGGCTGCAGTCGGTACTTGAACTGAACGCACAAAAAAGCAAAGAACAAAATAACAAAGAGAAAAACTAGAAGAAAAGCTAAAAAGAGAGAAAAACTATAAAAAGAGAGAACAACAAAACAGAGAAATAAACTAAAAAGAGAAAAAAACTAAAAAGAAACAAGTCGCGTAAGGCGAAAATACAACATTTAGTCAAGTAGCTGTCGAACTCACAGAATGAAACTGAACGCAATGCAACGCAGCAAGACCGTATGCTCGTAGCATCGTCAGTCCACCGCTCACGGCAAAGGCAGTGAAATTGACAAGAAGAGCGGGGTAGTAGTTGCGCTAAGAAGGATAGCACGCTTTTCTGTACCTCTCTTCGTTTTAACTTTCTGAGCGTGTTTTTAATCCAAACATATCATATCTTTACATAATTATGACGAGCTTACCTGAGTAAGTGAAGTCTAATTGTGGTTTTATCGACCACAATGTAGAGAGGAAAGGGATTACGTGAGATAGAACGCGGGAATACGTCACTGTTTAACGACGTGTAAATGGTGCAGAAAAAAGAGAAAGAGAGAGGAAAGGGATAGGGAGGGAAAACGGTTATCAGTATAACTCTGAAGACAACTTAGGGCGAGGCACGTAATCCCTTTCCTCTCTACATTGTGGTCGATAAAACCACAATTAGACTTCACTTACTCAGGTAAGCTCGTCATAATTATGTAATTTTATCTCCCACAATTCCGAGAGGAATGGGTCACGTGAGACTTTAAAGTCTGCAACATTTACACCCTAGCACTGTCGATGAATTGAAATACATATAAACCTACCCCAATTCTTCATGACAGAACAGCCTGTCCAAAACTCCTCCCACTGTCCACTGGTTTCTTGTAAAAAGTTGTGAAGGTGTTAGCCCGACGCCAACCAACAGTCTTCAGAATGGTTGCCAGAGGAATTTTACTTGCAGCTTTACTAGATGCAGCGCCGGAATGAGTTGAATGCGGCGTAAATATTGTCATGTCAATACCCGCTTTTTGTAATCCAATCTTTGTCCATCGACGGATAGTATCTCTCGACACCGCTTTGTGAGGGGCTGTCCAACTGATAAAGAGTCTCGTTTCCGTTCCTCGAAATGCACGAGTTCTTTTGACATATTGTTTCAAATAATGTACAACACAAATTGCCAAATCAGACGAAAAAGCACAAAATACCACTTCATTCTGATGTTTGTTTGGGCCAGAAGTTTTGAGCAAATCCCCAAACCTACATCGTACATCTTCCTTTGTCCAACTCATGTTACGCAAGTCCATCAACCAAATCGCCTGTCCCCTTTGACTAGAGACCAACAAGCACAACAGCACAGTTTTAAGCGTCAATTGCGCCAGTGATAAAATTTTTGCCGGTGACCATTCTTTTAAAAAATTTAGCACTAGATTAGCGTCCCAGGTCACACAAGTACGGGGCAAAGCTGGCCGTCTGTTGAAAGCTCCTTTCAAAAACTTCTTCACCAGTGGATGACAACCCACTGAACAATTATCCTGAAGGGACAATGCGGAAACAGCGCTTCGTGCCATGTTCAAACTGCTGTATCCTTTGCCTTCTTGGAACAGTTTCGTTAAAAACCTTATCAACTCATGTGGAGAGGCACAAAAGGGATCTCTATCCCGTTCAAGGCAATGCTGAAGCCAGCGTTTGAAATATGACTCGTAGTTACGCTTCGTACCCTCTCTCCAGGCTGACATGATAATGTCTGTTGCTTCATCCTGAATTCCCTGTTTCTGGAGGGCTGTCCGGACAAGGAACATGCTACTAGTTTCATCTTCTTCAGTAGTGGATAGTGCTCCCCTGTCAGTGGATGACTGAGTAAGTTTTCTTTTCGGGGCAACATGACCGGCAGTTCTACTAGTAGACGCAACAGTTTCGTGAACCACACTTGCGTTGTCCATAATGGCACCACCAGCACACACGCCGCCTCTAAGACTTCTATCCTTTGGAGCACTCTTGCAATGAGACTGAAAGGCGGAAAACAGAACGCCTTGAACAATGACCAGTCTAAGGAAAATGCATCAATGGCAAATGCATCTGGGTCAGGTTTCCATGAAACATACTTTCTTAACTGTGCGTTAACACGAGAAGCAAATAAGTCCACATCACAGAGACCAAACCGATTGATGACTTCTGCAAACACTTGTGTGTCCAAATGCCATTCAATGTTGTGTCTATCTACACGGGATTCTGCATCTGCCTCTATATTTAGGCAACCCGGTAAGTGTGTTGCTGTTACACAATTACTATGTGATAAGCACCACAACCAAATGTCTCTGGCAATGTCGTTGCACAAAACTTTTGTGCTGCCCATGTTATTAATACAAGCAACAGTGGTGCTATTGTCTGTAAGTAACTGAATGTGACATAATCCCCTGCAAAGGGATTTCAAGGCAAAATAAGCTGCTTTAAGTTCCAAACAGTTAATATGTTCAAAAGCTTCTTCCTTGGTCCACATTCCACCCGTGGTGCTATCCTGACACTCCGCCCCCCACCCTATTTTCGAAGCATCTGATTTTACTATTACAGGGGAAGGATATTGCTTTACATTATCAATCCACCAGAGAAGGTCTGAACGAACTTGTTCTGAAACCACAAGTTCTGCATCAAAGTCACCTTTCCTAACAGCAAGGGCTTCATTTTTTGCGATCTCTAATCGTTTAAAAAAGAGAGGTGCAACCCAAACACCCGGTTGGGCAGCCACTAAATATCCGATAACTTCAGCCAACTGCCTAATTGTACATTTCTTTCTTCCAGCCAAATCAGCGCACTTAGTACGAATTTTATCAACTGTCCGGGGGGTCAGAGAAACTAACATGTTCTGAGAATCAAGCTGAAACCCTAAAAACTCAATGCATTGAGTAGGTGTAAATACTGACTTCACAGGATGCACAGTAAAGCCCAAATACTGCTGCCTGGCATTCTTCAAAAGTGTCTCCTTGCAAAAGGGTATCATCAATGTATATCAGAAGGGTATGGCCAGATAAACGTAAGTGGGCCAATACAGGCTTTAGTAGTTTCGTGAAAATGAGGGGAGAATCGCGATATCCCTGTGGAAGAGCCAGGAACTGAAAAGTTTTGCCATGAAACTGAAATATTTTCTGAACTTGTGAGCGATGCGTATGGAGAAATATGCATCTTTTAGATCAACTGAGGCAAAAAAGCAATCTTTTTTCATTAATGACACTGTGTTTTTTAATGTATCCATCTTGAAGTGAATCTTTTCAATTGTCTGATTCAAATTTTTTAGGTTTAAAATCACCCTTTGACTACCATCTTTTTTCTGACGCAAGAAAATACTGGATAAAAGTTGATCTGGCCGTTGATCCACCTCTTGAACAATCTGTTTCTCCACTAACTTCGCTACCTCATTAGCCACTAGCTCATCCTCGGAAGAAGAAAATCTAATTTCTTTCCTGTCTGGAATGTGTTCACCCGTGATCATAAATTCAATTTCAAGTCCTGCGACTTGCTGAAGGATCCATCTATCAGAGGTTAACTGTCTCCAACTATTCAAATGATCAGCAACTTTTCCACTATGAAAGTTCTCAGGAGTATTCACAAATTTGGAACTGACCTGTTCCCTAAAAATAGAAACCGCTGGTGCACAAATATCAGATTCTAATCCCGTTTTGTTTTCTTGGAGGGAATCCCGCTCTGTTGGGAGTGGAACTTGGGAGAGAATTTGTGTCCTGTCTGTCGGTTGGAGACACCTCTTCTCTGCTGGTACTGTTGTCTCTGCTGAAACTGTTGTCGAGGTCGCCCTTGGTAGAACTGACGACCTCTGGTGGCGTTTTTTGAAAGGGGCTGCGACAGTGTGGATGATAATTTCCTGTTCTTCACTGCATCGTCGACCCTTTTCGCTAGATCCTCCCCAAACAAAAACTCGTTAGACGTCAGTTTGAAATTAGCTGCGCATTGCATAAGGCCCTGCAGTCTTGGCTAAGTGTCGGCCTGAGTGCTTCGCGCCGCACTTTTGACAGGTCCTTGTGTGAAGCCATAAGAAGTCGAGCCGCATCGGCCAGTTTGCTAAAGCTGTCACGCTCACTCAACTTCCGACTTGCTGGTTTTTCTTTGAGGTCGGACATAAGCTGAGCGATAATTTTCAGCGTACAACCTACTTGTTCCTGAACAAAGGACAGGTTCGAGTCTCTTTTCTTTGCGAACTTGTCTAACAGTTTGCCATCTAATTCACGATTGAGAGTCGGCGTTCGAAGCGACGTGACATTTTTGGGCCGCGGATAGTTCTGAAGAGTGTCTCGCACACGTGCCCGATCTGATGGCAGAACTGAGAAGTCCTTCCTCAAAACGATCTGCCAAAGATGGATGAATCCCCTCGCCAACTGTATCCACTACTATTACTTACTTACTTAGGCCATTATGAACCCCCGGGGGAGCATGGGCCATCGACGACAATTCTCCATCCGACACGGTCCTGGGCTGCCCTTTCGATCTGGCTCCAGGTCTTCCCCTGCCTGTTGATCTCTGCTTCAGTGTCTCGTCTCCAGCTGTTGCGCGGCCGGCCTCTCTTCCTTTTCCCTTGTGGATTCCACTTCAGGGCTTGCCTCGTGATACTGGATGCTGGCTTTCTCAGGGTGTGCCCTATCCAGCCCCATTTCCTCCGGAGAATTTGCTGCGCCGCTGGTTTCTGGTCAGCTCTCTGCCAAAGGTCTTCATTTCGGATTCTGTCCGTCCATCTGATGTTTAGGATGCGCCTCAAGCAGGTGTTGACAAAGATTTGGATCTTTCCCAGCATGGTCTCTGTTGTCCTCCATGTCTCACACCCATAGAGAAGAACAGACTTGACATTTGAATTGAAGATCCGAAGCTTCGTCCTTTGGCTAATCTCCTTGGAACTCCAGATCTTCTTTAGCATGACAAAGGCTCCCCGTGCTTTCCCAATCCTTGCTTTGACGTCCCTGTCCGAGCCTCCTTGTCCGTCAATGATGCTCCCCAGGTAAACAAAGGACTCCACTTCCTTGATGGGCTCCCCATTGATCATCACCGGATTGTCGGCTGTGGTGTTGGTCTTAATCAATTCGGTTTTCCTCTTGTTGATCTTGAGTCCAACACCGGCTGATATTGTCTCCAGGTGAGTAGTCTTGTCTTGCATTTGGGCATGGTTGTGGGAAAGGAGGGCAAGATCATCCGCAAAGTCGAGGTCTTCCAGTTGATCGAAGAGTGTCCATTGTATCCCATTTCTCCTGCCTGCTGTTGTGGTCTTCATGATCCAGTCGATAGCCAGAAGAAATAGGAATGGTGACAGTATACATCCTTGTCGTACCCCCGTTTTCACCTCAAAACTGTCGGATAGCTGGCCAGCATGTGCGACTCTACACTTCATATCCTGGTAGGTGCCCCGGATGAGGGAGATGAATTTCTCTGGAATGCCGTAGTGCCGCATGAGTTTCCACAGTGACTCTCTGTCCACGCTGTCGAAGGCTTTCTCATAATCAATGAAGTTGATGTATAGAGGAGACTTCCACTCCAGCGACTGCTCCACTATGATGCGTAAACTGGCAATCTGGTCAGGACAGGATCTGTTCTTCCTGAAACCTGCCTGTTCATCCCTGAGCTTGGTGTCAACTGCCTCCTTCATTCTATCCAAAAGGATTCGGTTGAGAACCTTCCCTGGCACGGACAGCAGCATGATCCCTCGGTAGTTTCCACAGTCTCGAAGATCCCCTTTCTTTGGAATCTTGATGATGATGCCTTCTCTCCATTGAGGTGGCACCTCTTCCTCCTCCCAAATCTTGCCAAACAGACTGTGGAACAAACTAATAGATGTCTCCATGTCTGCTTTGATGGCTTCTGCCGGTATCTCATCTGGCCCCGACGCTTTTCCATTTTTTAGTGACATTATGGCTTTCTTGATTTCCTCCTTTGTGGGCTTGTCTGTGTTGATGGGCAGTTCTGTCTCTGCTGGTCTGATGTCCGGTGGTGCTGCAGGGGTGGGTCTGTTCAATAGCTCCTTGAAGTGTTCCGCCCATCGCTTCATCTGATCGTCTGTCGTTGTTATTGGATCCCCATTCTTGTCCCTCACTGGTTTGTCGGTCTGCTGAAATTTTCCTGCTAACTTCTTGGTCGTCATGTAGAGATCTTTCAGATTTCCCTGTCCTGCAGCTTCTTCTGCCTCCTTCGCCAGGTTGTCTATGTAGTCTTTCTTGTCCTTCTTTATTCCTTTCTTTACTTCTTTCTCCGCCGCTGTGTACTCTTTCTGTGCCTTTGCTTTGCCTGCTCTCGTTCTGCTCTCGTTCCTCGCCTTCTTCTTCTTCTTCCTATCTTCAATTTTCTGAATGGTGTCTGTAGAGATCCATTCCTTGTGCTGCGATTTTTTCTTGCCCACCACTTCCTCGCAGGTATCCTTCCACATCTTGCTGTAGTGTTCCCACTGGCTCTTTATGTCTGCCTCATCTTCTTCGATCATCCCTTGAAGTGGCTGGAATCTGTTGGTGAGGCTTATCTGGAATCTTGTGCGTACTTCTTCATCTCTTAGCATTCCCACGTTGAACTTAACCCTAGCGTTGTTTGAGTTGTGGTGTTTATCCACTACTATGCCTGCGTCAAAATCATTGTCCGAAGCAACATCCGTGTCTTCAGCCGAATCAAACTCATTTTCGAACTGCTCATGAGCAAATCTAACCGAAGCACCGTCTTCTCCATCCGCTTGCGACTCTTGCGCCGAACTGCTTTCGGTTCCATGCGATTCGGTTCCACGCGATGTTGAAGCAACAGGCGTCGCATTAAGCTTACCAACTTTCTCCAAATCAGATAGTCTGCCAGACAAGGCAGTCATTGTCTCCAAAATTTTGTCCATTTTCAGAGTAACTTCACAATCACGTGGGCCAGACGAGCTCTTCTCTATTGAAAGAGACTTATCAACTCCCGTCTTTTCTGACGGTATCACTTCAGAAGGTTGTGCTTTCGCCGGTTTCTTGTCAGTTTTCTTCCCGCCAGCAGCACATTCACCACCTCCCGAGTCCGCCATATTCCGAACAAAAACCACACGAAAAAGTTATATTGATTCCTGCGGACGAGCAAGCGTACCCGTTACAGTATGAAAACAATTTAAAATCCACTGCAAAGATTTTCAAATCTTCAATGAAGTAGTGCCCAGCCTTAGCACAGCGGACCTTCTGTGGCCCATAGTTCGCCTCAGGCGATAGTAATTGCTGTAATCGAGACAGCTGCTGAAAAAACAAAGAGGCTGCTTCAGCAAATCGTGACTGACTATGTCAGCAAATCGTGACTGACTGTGTCAGCAAACGTGTACTTCATTTCCGTAGCCAAAATAATATGTCATCCTACCAAAACAAGTCACAATTCCGACTGACCTTAGGTCACACGTGCAAAAACAAGTAACGATCCCAACTGACCCAAATATAGTAGGTCACACCTGCAAAAACAATGAACGCGCCGACTGACGCCTAACATTTCCATGTGTTAGCTTCGACGAATAAAATTCATACGCGAAACAACAAGTTCCCGGTTCAAAAAACCAACAAACACCGAAAACTCCAAACTGTTTCCTTACCTTGCAAGTTGACACAATGATAAACAATCAAAATAGTCAATACACTTCAACTAACCTACAACTAAAACTTGTACAGAGAAAGGTTAGAGGAAAATGAAAGCAAAGCAAGAGAGACAGTGCACCAACACGTCTTCACAGGACGGAAACCATTCGTTCAGTGACGTATTCCCGCGTTCTATCTCACGTGACCCATTCCTCTCGGAATTGTGGGAGATAAAAATATATATACTAGGGGAACACCCGGCTTCGCCGGGGTGAATCGCGAGACAGAGACAGAGACAGACAGCGTGGCGGCTCACCACAATCACCTTTGAAGGCGAAGTCCTGTCAAACGGGATTGAGTATTTAAGAGCTTATTTCTTAGCCCTATATTATCTGTTATGGCTTCTCAAATGCCAGAACATACAGACAGACAAAAGCCGCGAGACCCCATCACAAACAGAACTCTACAATCCACAGGTGTGCCCACACACACACACAAACACACACACACACATATATATCTATATCTATATCTATAAATATATAGAGATAGATGACAGTGTATTTTTCGCGTGGCTATAAATTGATTCGACCTTTTCACTTTTACAGTAAGGACAACTTACGGGTGCAATCGTGACATTCTAAAAAGAGTAACGTAGTAACGGGAATATGGATTGACGCCACACGAAGGAAGGGAGATAAACGCTGAAAACACTGGAGAAGATAAGGAAGAGTTACTGGGAATGGATCCAGAGAAAAACAGAGAAAAACCAAAATCGGTTCAGCGCTGCGCGCTGAGAGCACGTGTTAAAATATCTCATCGATGAGGTTGTGTCCGGGGTGTAGCTGAATACGGTCTCCAAATTTGAAAAAGATCCATCGCGGACACACACACACACACAGACAGACAGACAGACAGACACAAGTCGTATATATATATATATAGATATATATATATAGATATGTGTGTGTGTGTGTGGGTGTGTGTGTGTGTTTGTGTGGGTGGGTGTATGTATGTGTGTGCGTGCGTATGCGTGCGTGTGCGTGCGTGCATCAGTTTGTGTGCGTGCGTGTGTGTGTGTGTGTGTGTGTGTGAGAGTGTGTTCTTGTCTGTCTGTCTGTCTGTCTGTCCGTGTCTGTCTTTGCAGTGTACGTGTGTACGAGCACGTGTCCTCACAATGAGAAGACATACTCGTGTACCTGTTACACCGACAAACCCCCTCCCCCTACCCCCCTCCCCCTCCCTTCAGAACACTAGTAAACAATACCGTGTATGGCCAGTTGTTGGTGAGAGCGTAAAACTTTTTGTAGGCAGCATAAAAGGGCTCGATGAATTCCTGAAAAAGATCAGTCATCCGTGTCAGTTGGTGTATTTATCATGCCATCAGACAGCTCTTGGAACGGTCAGTACATTCTTCAAAAATATACATAGACACCTTTGTTACCCCGAGTTCATGTGAGGTGCATTTCACACACTTTGATTAGGCCAAACAATAATATATGTTGGTTTAGGGTAACCCGACCGACCCTATTTTTTTCCCGCCGACCCAAATACTTTTTTTTCATTTCTCAAAAAAAAAAATCGACCTACCGACTCTTTTTTGGTGTGGTCATGTTTCCCTAAGCCAACATATATTTTTGTTTGGCCTTAACTAACAAGTTGAATAAAATAAACATGTACTAAAAAAAGATAAGGAAAAAGAAAGGGACATTTTGCTTTGATAACATCATGTGTGACACGACGCAGTTTCTTTTTTTGCCCTTGTTTGTGTATCCTGTGTCCAAAACAATCTTTTTTGTTACATTTAGTCAAGTTATGACTAAATGTTTTAACATCGAGGGGGGAATCGAGACGAGGGTCGTGGTGTATGTGTGTGTGTGTGTGTGCGTGCGTGCGTGTAGAGCGATTCAGACCAAACTACTGGACCGATCTTTATGAAATTTGACATGAGAGTTCCTGGGTATGATATCCCCATACGTTTTTTTCATTTTTTTGATAAATGTCTTTGATGACGTCATATCCGGCTTTTCGTGAAAGTTGAGGCGGCACTGTCACGCCCTCATTTTTTAACCAAATTGGTTGAAATTTTGGTCAAGTAATGTTCGACGAAGCCCGGACTTCGGTATTGCATTTCAGCTTGGTGGCTTAAAATTTAATTAATGACTTTGGTCATTAAAAATCTGAAAATTGTAAAAAAAAAATTTTTTTTATAAAACTATCCAAATTTACGTTCATCTTATTCTCCATCATTTGCTGATTCCAAAAACATATAAATATGTTATATTTGGATTAAAAACAAGCTCTGAAAATTAAATATATAAAAATTATTATCAAAATTAAATTTTCGAAATCAATTTAAAAACACTTTCATCTTATTCCTTGTCGGTTCCTGATTCCAAAAACATATAGATATGATATGTTTGGATTCAAAACACGCTCAGAAAGTTAAAACGAAGAGAGGTACAGAAAAGCGTGCTATCCTTCTCAGCGCAACTACTACCCCGCTCTTCTTGTCAATTTCACTGCCTTCGCCATGAGCGGTGGACTGACGATGCTACGGTCTTGCTGAAACATTGCATTGCGTTCAGTTTCATTCTGTGAGTTCGACAGCTACTTGACTAAATGTTGTATTTTCGCCTTACGCGACTTGTTTGTTTGTTTGTTTGATTCTTTTTTGTGTCCAGCAAAATGTTCCCATCTCTGTCTGTTCCTCCTTGTGCCTGTTCTTCCATCCATGCATGAATGAATGGATGGGTGGATAGATGGATGGATGAATGAATACATGAATGAAAATCTGGCATTTATTCATTCATTGATGAGTGCTAACACTCCAAAAAAGTGATGAACCTGAAAGGTCAAGGTCCACGGCCAACGGCCCACTAGGTGGTCTGGGGCGTTAAGCTGAGGATTTTTTTTTTTAATATCTTCTAGGGTCAAAGAACAGCCTCTCCTGGTACCAAAATGTATATCAATAAATTAAAATAATATTACACATTTTGCCTCCACCAACCATCCAAACTAAACACACAACATAGTGTTTAACGTTTTACTTTAAGAAACCGGATTTTCCGGTTTTAACAGTTTTCAAAAACCGGATTTCCGGCGAGAACCGGAAAGGTGTTAGCCCTGATTGATTGATAAGCTTGCAGTGTAGAGACAGGTGCAGTACTGTGCTTTACTCACGTCGTTCACCTGCAGGGGGCCCAGGTGATGCGGCTGGTAACGCACTCCCGTCAGCTACAACCAGAACAGACAACAACAAAGGTGAACATCACATGATCTTTCTACAGATTTAACAACAATTCTTTTTCAGCATTCGACGGTTGTGTCTGTCACAGTCTGAAGTGGCAAGTTTGGTGCAGGGGTTCACCAGTTCCCCGCAGTTTGAACTTTCGACTGCAGAGTAGTGCTTTCGGGCCAAGTTATACTTTCTCAAACGATAAGCTAGTTTCATCCATTTTTTCAGTGTTCGTACAATGTACAACACACGCACACATGCGCACGCACGCACACGCACGCACATACACACACAAACATACACACACACACACACACACACACACACACGCACACATACTAGTGAACTCACATCTCCGTAGTCATTCAAAGTAAACATGGGCCTCTTGACTTTCATGTGGACTGGAAAGGCTCTGGAAAGCAACAGATCACAGTGAATATTTGCCTGAATGATTTAACGATCGCGAAGGGGATCTCTGTGTCCCTAGGAATGTGTGTATAGCTATAGATTTTTGTGTGAATATTATATACAAACCCTTTCATCTTGATGTCATTTGCTTGTGGCGTTTTTCTATTTTTTCCATAACTCTATTTGATGACGTCATTATATTTAGTCAAGTTTTGACTAAATATTTTAACATCGAGGGGGAATCGAAACGAGGGTCGTGGTGTATGTGCGTGTGTCTGTGTGTGTGTGTGTCTGTGAGTGTGTGTGTGTGTGTGTGTGTGTGTAGAGCGATTCAGACTAAACTACTGGACCGATCTTTATGAAATTTGACATGAGAGTTCCTGGGTATGAAATCCCCGAACGTTTTTTTCATTTTTTTGATAAATACCTTTGATGACGTCATATCCGGCTTTTCGTGAAAGTTGAGGCGGCACTGTCACGCCCTCATTTTTCAACCAAATTGGTTGAAATTTTGGTCAAGTAATCTTCGACGAAGCCCGGGGTTCGGTATTGCATTTCAGCTTGGTGGCTTAAAAATTAATTAATGACTTTGGTCATTAAAAATCGGAAAATTGTAAAAAAAAAAAAAAAATTTATAAAACGATCCAAATTTACGTTTATCTTATTCTCCATCATTTGCTGATTCCAAAAACATATAAATATGTTATATTCGGATTAAAAACAAGCTCTGAAAATTAAATATATAAAAATTATTATCAAAATTAAATTGTCGAAATCAATTTAAAAACACTTTCATCTTATTCCTTGTCGGTTCCTGATTCCAAAAACATATAGATATGATATGTTTGGATTAAAAACACGCTCAGAAAGTTAAAACAAAGAGAGGTACAGAAAAGCGTGCTATCCTTCTTAGCGCAACTACTACCCCGCTCTTCTTGTCAATTTCACTGCCTTTGCCATGAGCGGTGGACTGACGATGCTACGAGTATACGCTCTTGCTGAAAAATGGCAGCTACTTGACTAAATATTGTATTTTCGCCTTACGCGACTTGTTTTTATATTTCCGAAAAGTTAAGGCGGTACTGTGGCGACCTCATTGTTAAAGCTAATACTTATTTACTTTGACCAAGTAGTCTTTTTGGTCGGTGCGGACTATGGAATTGCATTGTAGCTTGGGACGTTATGAAATCAGTTAAAAAACTGTAATTGAAACTTATACCCAACATTACACCTTCGGTTATTTGCATCTATTCACACGAGCGATATTTAGTTTCTTTTGTTGAACCCAAACTATTATATTTGTTGTGTTTTTTGTTGAAAACTCATGAAGAATCTTTCCAATAGAAACCACGCTTGAACTGTCACTTTCAATTAATGTAAAACAAATGAACGGATTGTTATTAAGACTGTTACAAAATTCTTAATGATATTTGCATGTGCTTTTTCTTCTGCTTATTTTTTGATAACCTTATTTGTTGAAGACATTTTTGCCTTTTAAGAAAAGTTGAGCCGCCACTGTGGCGACCGCATTTTTAAGCTATTTTTCGAAATTGTAACAAGGTTGTCTTCCTTATATTTCAGTATGGTATCCACAAATTTGTTGATTAAACTATCACTCAAGGTTATGCCCGTTATTTTCTTCACAGAAACGAATCCGGTTTGAGCGTCACATCTAAAGTGGGCTAATTTTGCGAAATATGCCGAACAAATTTTTTTTAAACCACACTAATGGCCATGTGGTTTGTACATCCCCGCCTAAAGAGTGTTTTTTTTATTTTTATTATATAGTTTTTAAAATCGTTTTTAATTTTTTTTTTAAAGGATTGAATTTGTTAAAGCCAATGAGACCTCTTGTAGTGGATGGTGTCCAGAGTAGCGGGTACAGTGGCGGGGACTTTGAAGTGCGTGTGAGTGTGTGTGTGTGTGTGTGAGTGAGTGTGTGTGTGTGTGTGTGTGTGTGTGTCTGTGTGTGTGTGTGTGTGTGTGTGTGAGTGAGTGTGTGTGTGTGTGTGTGTGTGTGTGTCTGTGTGTGTGTGTCTGTGTGTGTGTGTGTGTGTGAGTGAGTGTGTGTGTGTGTCTGTGTGTGTGTGTCTGTGTGTGTGTGTGTGTGTCTGTGTGTGTGTGTATGTGTGTGCGTGTCTGTGTGTGTGTGTCTGTTTGTGTGTGTGTGTGTGTGTGTGTGTGTGTGTGTACAGACCTCTTGTAGTGGATGGTGTCAAGGGTAGCGGGGACGGTAGCGAGGACTTTGAAGTCTTCGGGGTGTTGTTTTCGGAAGGTCTCAGCGATGTGGAACATGTCAGAGAAAATGCTCTCCCCTCCTTCGATATCCTTGTCAAACCTGGGTAGAAAGAAAGGAAAGAAGAAATGAATGAATGACAGAAAGAAAGAACGTACGGAAGAAAAGAAAAAAAAATAACGAAAAGAAAGAATGAAGGAAGGAAGACAGAATAAAACAGAAGGATCGTTGGAGAAGAAAGAAAGAAATATAGGAATAGTAGACGAGGTTCAGATGAAATTTCAGCTCGTCAGTAGAGTAGCTAAGCTTCCTCTCTCCCTCCCCTCTCCCATACTCCCTCTCCCACCCCCCCTCCCCAACTAACTTGAGACGGAACAGGGCCTGCATGCCTGTGGAAGAAGAGTAGTACACGAGGTCTTGGTGTAGCTTCAGCTCGTCAGTAGAGTAGCCTCTCCCCCTTCCTCCACTATCTCTCTCTCTCTTCCCTCCCCCCCCCCCCCAACTCACTTCAGACAGAATAGGGCCTGCATGCTGGGGGGTGAAGAGTAGTAGACTAGATCCTGATGAAGTTTCAGCTCGTCAGTAGAGTTGCCTCTTTCTCGCCCTCCCTCCCTCTCTCCCCCTCTCTGACCCTCCTTCCGTCCCTCTCTCCGTCCCTTGCTCTTCCTCTCCCTCCCTCTTCTCCCTCTCTCTCTCCCCGGCACCCCAACTAACTTGAGACGGAACAGGGCCTGCATGTCTGGTGGCAAAGTAGTACACGGGGCCCTGGTGAAGCTTCAGCTCGTCAGTAGAGTAGCCTCTCTCTCTCCCTCCTTACGGCACCCCCTCTCTCTCTCTCTCTCTCCCCCCCCTTCCCCAACTCTCGTAAGACAGAACAGGACCTGGATACCCGGGGGAGAAGAGCAGTACACCAGATCTTGGTGTAGTTTCAGCTCGTAGTGGAGTAGCCTCTACCCCCTTCCCTCCCATATCTCTCTCTTCCCTCCCCCCCCCCCCCCCCACAACTCACTTGAGACAGAATAGGGCCTGAATGCCGGGGGGTGAAGAGCAGTAGACTAGATCCTGATGTAGTTTCTACTGGTCAGTAGAGTGGCCTCCCTTCTCTCCCCTCCCTCTCTCCTCTCCCCCTCTCTCTCTGTCTCCCCCCTCCCCACAACTCACTTGAGACAGAACAGGGCCTGCATGCCGGGGGGTGAAGAATAGTAGACTAGATCCTGGTGGAGTTTCAACTCGTCAGTAGAGTGGCCTCCCTTCTCTCCCCTCCCTCTCTCCTCTCCCCCTCTCTCTCTGTCTCCCCCCTCCCCACAAGTTACATTAACATCGTTGCACAAAGTGCACTGAGCTTTTCCCGGCAAGTTGATTTTAGCAAAAGCATCGCCAACTTTCAGTTTCACGTCTTGTGTCTTCTGGCCTTTCTCGTATTTCCAGCTCAATGATACAACTTCATCGAGCCAGTCGAATCTCCAGAGATTTTTCTTGTACTTCTGCTGGTCAATTTCCCGGGCTAGAACGGTTTCGTCTCGCTTTAGCTTCCTCATCATTTTGGCAGGTGGCTCGAAGCGATGTAAAAATGGCGCCGAATCATTCTCATACGGTATGCTTATACTGAATCCCCGATAGCTACGTTGAAACGGTGACTGTAGGAGACAAAGAGCGCGTTCCCATACGGATCGACCAGCAACAGTCTGACCGTTTTAGGAACCAACCGTTCAAGAATATTATGGAATGGAGCGTCGCGATCAGCGGACCGGCCGAAAAACTTGGGTCTATACCAAAATTTTCTCAGCGGATTTGCACGAATCTCAAGAATGATCCCTGGAGCCTAAAAATTCACGGAATTCCGTAAATTTACGGAAGAATCCCATGTCTGCACAACTCACTTGAGACAGAATAGGGCCTGCATGCCGGGGGGTGAAGAATAGTAGACTAGATCCTGGTGGAGTTTCAACTCGCCAGTAGAGTAGGCTGCGTTGATAGGGACGGGTCTGGACTTGACATCATCTACCTGCACAGGACAAGGGAGTCTTCACTGTGGCATGATACACTTTGTCTATCTTTGATAATGTAATTAATGATAAAAGCTGGACAGTTTTAAAGCTGAATAATCATGCTGTGCTCAAATGGCCTACCTTGTTAATGATCATTGCAAATATGGTGTATCCAATGTGTGAAATATCGTCAATCGTTATACTTTCTCGCGACATAAAACATAAAAGCACGTACGCACGCACGCACGCACGCACGCACACACGGCACGCACGCACGCACGCACATACAAACGTACGCAGTATGTGCCAACAATCGATGAAAACAATGCTACAGTCGACTCCGGATATTACGTCACCCCTCGGGGGATGTTTTTGAGCGACGTTATACGCGGTGACGCTGTATCCGGTTCATCGGTTATAACGTCACTTTTACGCGCGGGTGATGTTATATCCGGAGTCCAAGAGTTATGTCCCTTTCTAAAGTACTGACTGTTTTTAATAAAACTGTGCAGAAATGGAACGTGCAAACATTAGTGTTGTTTAAAAATCACAACAACATATTGTTGTAAGTTTTAAACTAACTTATTACAATAATCTTTAATTCACTTCCTCATATTTAGAATTGTGGACTATTCTCTTCTTTGAGTATTTCCAAAACCTGGCTGGATCATGAATACAAAATTGTATACACAAAATTTTCCCCGAATTTCGGCCATCGTATCAACGTACAGTATAATGAGTATTGTAGGCTATATGCTGATTCTGATACAGGTTGCTAGTGTTGGAGTGTCAAGCTCCGTCTGGTTCCATCGACAATCTCAGTCTTTAATTATAGTGTCCGACGTTATTAGCTTTAAGGACACACACACACACACACACATGGCTGTCGTTCATTCATATTCTGCTAGATCTTAACCTATCCTTGATGTCCGAAGAAATAACAAGTCGCGTAAGGCGAAAATACAACATTTAGTCAAGTAGCTGTCGAACTCACAGAATGAAACTGAACGCAATGCAACGCAGCAAGACCGTATACTCGTAGCATCGTCAGTCCACCGCTCACGGCATAGGCAGTGAAATTGACAAGAAGAGCGGGGTAGTAGTTGCGCTGGGAAGGATAGCACGCTTTTCTGTACCTCTCTTCGTTTTAACTTTCTGAGCGTGTTTTTAATCCAAACATATCATATCTATATGTTTTTGGAATCAGGAACCGACAAGGAATAAGATGAAAGTGTTTTTAAATTGATTTGGAAAATTTAATTTTGATAATAATTTTTATATATTTTATTTTCAGAGCTTGTTTTTAATCCGAATATAACATATTTATATGTTTTTGGAATCAGAAAATGATCGAAAATAAGATAAACGTAAATTGGGATCGTTTTATAAAAAAAATAATGTTTTTACAATTTTCAGATATTTAATTACCAAAGTCATTAATTAATTTTTAAGCCACCACGCTGAAATGCAATACCGAAGTCCAAGCTTCGTCGGAGATTACTTGACCAAAATTTCAACCAATTTGGTTGAAAAATGAGAGCGTGACAGTGCCGCCTCAACTTTCCACGAAAAGCCGGATATGACGTCATCAAAGACATTTATCAAAAAAATGAAAAAAATGTCTGAGGATATCATACCCAGGAACTCTCATGTCAAATTTCATAAAGATCGGTCCAGTAGTTTAGTCTGAATCGCTCTACACACACACACAGACAGACACACACACACACACACATACACCACGACCCTCGTCTCGATTCCCCCCTCTACGTTAAAACATTTAGTCAAAACTTGACTAAATGTAAAAATGACGAGAACTTCATGGGTCCTTATACGTAATTACTGTCTATTTGACTTATATTATTATTATTAACGAAGAAGTTTCTCGTCAACAGCAAAGTGGCTGCCCACCTTTACGCACAATCGTTCTGGTAGTAACAACTTTGGGTTCATAGTAATAAGTTACCCCCTTTTCCCCATCCACCGTCTCCACCACATCTAGTGAACGGGACGTTATGCTCGTTAGACTACTACTGTACTAATTATTATCATTATAACGTCACTTGATATAACGTCCATGGCTTTCCAAGAAGAGTCATAATAGTGCTTTAAGAGTGCAGTATCACTTTTCTCCATTTGTCGGTTCACTGCACTTAGTGTTTACCTTTACAATTTAGCCTGAGCGACCTACTCAGCCTGTCGACAACGCCCAGTTGAAAGTGAAGCTCAGCCTCCTCGTCGTGGGCAGTTGTAATCAGTATTCTACGGACCAAAAAACAAACAAACGTCGTAGTCTGTTCTCATCCTCTCGACCTTCTCATACCGTCATTTCAATAATCGAGGTTTTTTTTATATGCGTGATTGAAGGACAGAAGTAGACAGATCCATTCGCACGCGCTCGCGCAGGAGTAACCATGTATGCTCGATATGAAACTTTAAAAAAAAAAACTATTTCAATTAAAAACCAAGACAGGAACTCACAAAACGAATGATATGCAACATTTTTCTTTTAATGAAAAATCTAGAACACTGAGGAACCTAAGTAAGGAACTCACAAAGCGAAATGAAATGAAACATTTTTCATTACTGACTAAAAACATAGAACAGGAACTCACAAAACGAAATGAAATGAAATAAAACATTTTTCTTTTGATTAAAAACCTCGAACAGGAACTCACAAAACGCATGCAGCAAAAATAATTATGCCTTGAACCTAGTTTCCTTGGGCCTCTAACAACGGGAAAACGGAACAACTTGAATACCGTTAATACACAAAACTTGTGACACGTGTAGGGGAAATGAACATGCCTTGACAGTCGTTCACTATGCAAACTGCTGCATATGGGGATTGATATGACGTTATAACCGACATGGATGAGTGACGTTATAACTGGGTGACGTTATATCCGGTGACGTTATATCCGAGGTTAAAATAGTCTTGGAAAGAAGGAATTGAGCCGGGACCGGTGTTTGGGTGACGATATAACGGGGTGACGTTATATCCGGCGACGTTATAAACGAAGTAGACTGTACTTACAAATCCATAGATTGTTGGAATCACGCTCCTTGATATCCTCTCGCACACCTGAAAGATAGTTAAAAATGTATGGACTGACCCTCTGAATTTGCATAACTTGCTCTTGTTAGTGTAAAAACTGATTTGAGTTTTCATTCAAGTAAAGGAGTGAACTGTACAGATGCATTTCATCGACATTTTTTTTCATTTTTCATTTTTCATTACTTTATTGTCCCATCGCTGGGAAATTCGGGTCGCTTCCTCCCAGTGGAAAGCTAGCAGCAACGGAGTCGCGCTACCCAGGTGTCTGCGTGTTTAGGTGTATTCAGCCACCTGCACTTATGGCAGAATGACCAAGATCTTTAACGTGCCATTGTGGTGACACGGGGGTGGGAGATGGATACCGTCTCTGGGTCTGCACATAAAGTTGACCCGTGTCCGTCCCGGCCCGGATTCGAACCAGCGACCTCTCGATCACAAGTCCAGTGCTCTACCACCTGAGCTACCCGGGCCCCCTGGGAACTAGAAGGAAAACATCGGTATAGTCTGTCCGGACGGCTAGCAGAGGACGTTTTAAATTGTTTAAAAAACATCTGGACAACTTTTGTATAGTGATCAAGAAGAAAAGCTGTTTAGAACGATTAGTACTATCTTCTGTTAAAATCACGTTACTGATAGGGATGGAAATTTACCCGGCTTTGGTCATATCACTCAACAATTTACGAGGATAGAGCCAAAACGATTAGGGATAGCACTAAACCCTTTTGAAACAAGATAGTACTAGTCGTCTGGACCATATTTTATTCTTAAGCACTGTATGAAAGTTGCTTTGATTTTTGTTAAATAATTTTAAACGTCCTCTGCAAGCCGTCCGGGTAGACGATACATACAGCCATTTTGACAAAGGAAGGGAGACGACCAGGTCGATCCTACGTATGCATGTTCTGCTAAGGGAGACAACCATGCCCGCCATTTTTCTCAATCCACTGACCAAATTCATGAATTGGTTTTACTTTTGGAGCTCAATCCGTCAATTGGTTTTAACAAGAAATATTCGTTGCCTTGATAACAGTAACTTGCATCACACATAAGTCAAAAATGCGTCTGGATTGTGCGCTCTCAATTTACAACGCTAGTTCAACATTACCCTGTAGTGATGTATAGTATTGTTTACCTTTCGCCCCATTCCGAGCTCAAGGGGAAGTCCTTCCACGATGCAAATCCCGCGTTGGTTCAAAATTGTCACCCAACTAGAAGAAACAACAAGTCGCGTAAGGCGAAATTAATACATTTAGTCAAGCTGTGGAACTCACAGAATGAAATTGAACGTAAGTCCGCCGCCACTGCAAATGGCAGTGAAAGTGACGAGCCTGTTTGGCGCGGTAGCGGTTGCGCTGTGCTTCATAGCACGCTTTACTGTACCTCTCTTCGTTTGAACTTTCTGAGCGTGTTTTTAATCCAAACATAATCATATCTATATGTTTTTGGAATCAGGAACCAACAAGGAATAAGATAAAAGTGTTTTTAAATTGATTTCGAAAATTTAATTTTGATCATAATTTTTAATTTTTTTAATTTTCAGAGCTTGTTTTTAATCCAAATATAACATATGTATATGTTTTTGGAATCAGAACATGATGAAGAATAAGATGAACGTAGATTTGGATCGTTTTATAAACAATTTTTTTTTTTACAATTTTCAGATTTTTAATGACCAAAGTCATTAATTAATTTTTAAGCCACCAAGCTGAAATGCAATACCGAAGTCCGGCCTTCGTCGAAGATTGCTTTGCCAAAATTTCAATCAATTTGATGGAAAAATGAGGGTGTGACAGTGCCGCCTCAACTTTTACAAAAAGCCAGATATGACGTCATCAAAGACATTTATCGAAAAAAAGAAAAAAGACATCCGGGGATATCATACCCAGGAACTCTCATGGCAATTTTCATAAAGATCGGTCAAGTAGTTTACTCTGAATTGCTCTACACACACACACACACACACAGACACACATACACCACGGCCCTCGTCTCGATTCCCCCTCTATGTTAAAACATTTAGTCAAAACTTGACTAAATGTAAAAAAACAAAACATAATATTCAAATAAAAGAATAAACAAGTCGCGTAAGGCGAAATTACTACATTTAGTCAAGCTGTGGAACTTACAGAATGAAACTGAACGTAGTCCGCCGCTAGTGCAAAAGGCAGTGAAAGTGACGAGCCTGTTTGGCGCGGCAGCGGTTGCGCTGTGCTTCATAGCACGCTTTACTGTACCTCTCTTCGTTTTAACTTTCTGAGCGTGTTTTTAATCCAAACATATCATATCTATATGTTTTTGGAATCAGGAACCGACAAGGAATAAGATGAAATAGTTTTTAAATCGATTTCGGAAATTTTATTTTGATCATAATTTTTATATTCTTAATTTTCAGAGATTGTGTTTAATCCAAATATAACATATGTATATGTTTTTGGAATCAGAAAATGACGAAGAATAAGATGAAATTGTTTTTGGATCGTTTAATAAAAAAATAATTTTAATTACAAGTTTCCGATTTTTAATGACCAAACTCACTCATTAGTTGTTAAGCCACCAAGCTGAAATGCAATACCAAACCCCGGCCTTCGTCGAAGATTGCTTTGCCAAAATTTCAATCAATTTAATTGAAAAATGAGGGTGTGACAGTGCCGCCTCAACTTTTACAAAAAGCCGGATATGACGTCATCAAAGGTATTTATCGAAAAAATGAAAAAAACGTCCGGGGATATCATACCCAGGAACTCTCATGTCAAATTTCATAAAGATCGGCCCAGTAGTTTAGTCTGAATCGCTCTACACACACACACACACACACACACACACACACACACACACACACACACACACACACACACACACCACGACCCTCGTCTCGATTCCCCCCTCTATGTTAAAACATTTAGTCAAGTTGACTAAATGTAAAAACGCTCGCGCTGGACCCGAGTACTCTTCAGACTGGCTCGCTCAATAAATATAAATGTTTGGAATGTCTGTGGTGTGAATGTTGGTTTCTGACCAGAAATGCAGATCTATCTCTGGCCGATTCATAGATTCAACCTACAAACTGCGACCTCATCTGTGATCAGATATGTTTCGACAAGCATTAAACCACGGACCTACATGTAGGTCCGTGATTAAACGGATGAAATTAACCACATGCAGTTTATTCTTCAGAAAAATGCAGCGATACGTACCCCCCAAAAATGGGTTGGGTTCGGTGATTTGTACATAAACGTCTTTGCGTGTAACTTTGTCATGACGTATTTTTGTGTGACGCGTTCGGCTGTTCTATCAGGTCAATGGCTGCGTGTTGCCCCACCGGTGTGAACTCCTCCTACGGCCAAGTCGTTTTTGTGGTTTATTTCGCATTTAGGTCCCAGGTAACATTATGAAGTTTTAATACGATCAATCGGACCTATTATCAAGTTAGTGTATCAACTTTTGAACGAACTGCGCCCAGTAGTTTCCCAGCAATAAGCTGTTAAGTGGAGAAAGACAGACAGACAGACAGACAGACACACAATTAAAGTCTGCTGAGCCCTAGTACTAGCGTACTCGGGGATAACATGTCCTTGTAAAGTCTGCAAAATCGAGTTTTGTAAGTTTTACATTAAGGGTAAAAAAAAGTTCTGGCGGCGGAAGGACAAAATAAGGTCGTTCGGGGAATCGGAAACTTTGATTTTTGTTCTAGGCTTAAATGATGTTGATTATGAGGGTAATGATAAGGAAGATAGAAGGAGAGATGGAGGTCGCTGCTGGTACTGGTGATTTTGTTTGTTTGTTTGTTAGTTTGCTTAACGCCCAGCCGACCACGAAGGGCCATATCAGGGCGGTGCTGCTTTGACATATAACGTGCGCCACACACAAGACAGAAGTCGCAGCACAGGCTTCATGTCTCACCCAGTCACATTATTCTGACACCGGACCAACCAGTGGTGCTGGTGATGATATTAAGGGTTTTGATGGCGGAAACAATGATGACGATGATGATGATGATGATGATGATGATGATGATGATGATGATGATGGCGACAACAATGACAATGACGATAACAATGACGACGACGACGACGATGATGGTGGTGTTGGTGGTGATGGGGAGGGGATGATGACGATGATGATGATGATGATGATGATGATGGCGACAACAATGACAATGACGACGACGATGATGATGATGACGACGACGACGACGACGATGATGATGATGAATGATGGTGGTGGTGATGGGGAGGGGGATGATGATGATGATGATGATGATGATAATGATGATGGCGACAACAATTACAATTATGATGACGACGGTGGTGTTGGTGGTGATGGGGGGGGGATGATGATGATGATGGCGACAACAATTACGATGATGACGACGATGATGATGATGATGGCGACGACAATGACGATGACGACGACGACGATGATGATGATGGAGGTCGCTGTTTCTGCTGGCGCTTATGCCGATGTCAAGGAGGTGTTGATTGTGATGATGGCGACGACAGTAACGACGATGACGACAACGATGACGTCATTATCCGACTCTTACCGTAGGACTCCCTGGTCGCTTTCCATCACTTCCTCAAACGTCACGCGGGGTATCGTCGTCTGCAAAGCAACATATGTGTGTCCAGCAGTGATTGCTTTCTTCATATATATCTATGGTTCTTAGCTAATGGTGACAATAGGGGAGTCATGCACTTTAGGTCGTGTTACAGCTGTATCCTATACAATCATAATAATTCAATCACACGTTTACAGACACGATCGTCTGGTAGATATTGACACACAGGAGATTAATTTATCATTTTCTTTATTAGTGACAATTTCCAATTCATCTACAAATAGTACAATGCATACTCGTACACCAGACATTTAAAAGTTAAACAATACATATTTATAGAAAGAACCGATAGCATTGGAAAAAATAGGCAGAAAACACATGCGCTCAGGCAATAGATGTCGTTTCTTTGAGGGGGCAGGGTCACCCAAAATCCGGTACCAAAATTGCAAAAAATTGTATCTCAGGTTCTATTGGGTATTTTTACTTCAAATTTGGCCAAGACCTACAGGAAGGGTTCTAAAATAAATCTGTACATTCTAATTGGTGATATAACTTTGTGCTTTTTTAGTAAAAATGTATAATAAACATATATTTTATATTGTGCGAAAATCAAAAAAAGCCATAATTGTCAGAAACATAGTGGCTTTGGATTTATATCAGCATGTCTGATTTTTGTCATGACTGCTTTTGACTGTCTTGCCTGTGGCTGGTACCAAAATCTTATTTGTACTCATCAGAACTGTTATCATAACGCATGGGCCAAATTTTCGCAAAAATATTAGTACAATAATAAAAGACAAATACCTGTATTTTCTCTGTTTACTTTCAATCTGCTTGATTTTGGTACCGGCCATGGATACCACATCAAAGAATAAGTGTGCAAAATTTCAAGACAATTGGTAAACATGTAATAAAGTTATGATAAAAAGAGTGTGTCTGATGCGCGATTTTTGATGAAAGTTTCGCGTGCAGATTTTTTATGTAATTTTGTGTTGTGTGTGGTGATTATGTATGAAATATTTTGTCCCAACATCTCAACATCAATCTGTTTCCTTCAGGAGCAGAAATATTCAAGTCAACATCACTCTCTGTGTCACTCTCCACCTCTGAACCTTCTTCTACCACATTGTATACATCCTCTAACTTCCTTTTCGACCTAGAAATCGGCGTGACAGTATCATTCCTAGAAGAGCAACTCTCACCTTGACCATCAGTCTGACTGCTGTCTACAACCTGAGAAAGAGCAGGCACGTTCGGCAAAGCACAAGTTTCGCTTTCCCTATCACTCCCATCAGCTTTCATAGATCCATTTCCACAAAATTTACGTCGTTTACCTTTCCCACCACGATACTTTTTGTCACTGTTGGGCATTTTGGTCACAAATCTTGTAAACAAACTCTCAAAATATACTCCACAAGCAAATTGTACACGCCACGTTTTCAGAAAGCATTTCCGGTAAAGGGGGAGCAGTCCTTGTTTGTCTGTCGTGTTCCTGCAGAAAGGGAGTAGCTAATTATATAATTGTGCCCCCAAAAAGGTCAAAATCTGCCATTCTCGTGTGAAATTTTGGCCTGTTGACACACACACATACCTTTTTTGAAAGCACATATCTCACGAATGCCTCTGTGTATCGAGAAAATATAAACTGTGTCTGAAAGAGGAGAAATCAAACTTTAAAATAAGCCTAAACACTTTTGTGTTTGCCAAAAAAACGATTTTTTTCAAAATCTGGGTGACCCTGCCCCCTTGAAGTCATTATGTCGTTTTTTGTCAAGAAGAAACCAAAACAAAGAGTAAAGGAAATGAACTGACATCGTTGGAGTAACGCATCTTGATGGTGTCTCTCATCTCGTGGACAGACTGGTCTGAGTAGCAGTGAAACCTGAGCCACTTGAGCGGCAGGACCCCCGTGTGCTCTTCCTCGCCCTTCCACTGCACCACCAGACACCCCTCGCCTGCCGGGAAGGAGGAGTTCAAGATGAATTCAAATGTTGGGTACACAGCCTACGTATGAGGTGTGTGAGAGCACCACCGTACGGAGGGATTCTACGGGCATCGCAGCAAAAAGAAAGAGGGACATTTTTCTCGGACTCTCGAGGCAGATGCCAGACACTTGGTCTCAAGACTGTACACACACTCACTATTCCCCACCCATAACTCCTCTTAGTTCACGCATTTCCTGCTTAAAATAATGAATTTTGGCCCGAAAATGTCATGCTAATTCTTTTAGGTAATTATAACATGTTACATATTAAATTGAAGCTCTTGGAATTTTTGGTATTGGCTTTTAACTTGATATTGCGATTTTTTGGTTATAAAGAATTATAAGGAATTACAACAACAACAAAAGACTGGAAAGAAGTTTTGGTGGATGAAACGTAACCGTTTTGCTTAATCTCATGCCAAACAAACACAGAGCACAAGAGAAGCGACATAATGTGCACGTGAAGGCATGTTTGACGTCTTCTCGAACTTTGTTCCGCTTTTAACGACAGAGATTTGACTTTAGATGGGATCAAGAAGAGACCGTCTTGGTATGTCTAATCGGTGTCGTTTGTCATTAAACCTACCATCGTCGACAGCGGAGGTCACGTGGAGGTCAGAGGGCACCTGGTCGTACTCAAGCTTGGGCTGACCATTACCGTCAAACTTGCAGTCCGGGCAGAAACACGTGTGACGTAACCACAGGGTGTGGTACCTGAAACAGTACCACCACTTTTGATTGGCTACCTTCTGGAATAACTTATAAATATTCATCAACTGACGTAATGAGCGTGACGCAGCCACAGGGTGTGGTACCTGAAACAGTCACACCACTTTTGATTGGCTACCTTTTGGAGTAACTCATATACATTCATCAACTGACGTAATGAGCGTGACGCAGCCACAGGGTGTGGTACCTGAACCAGTAACACCGCTTTTGATTGGATACTTTTTGAAACTATTCACAAATATTCATTGATTTATCTAATGTGCGTGACGCAGACACAGTTTTTAATTTTTTATCTGAAACAGTAACACCTGTTTCGATTGGCTGCCTTTTGGAATGACTTATAAATAGTGTTTTAATGACATAATGCGCCTGACGGTAGCCACAGGATTTGATATCTAAAGCAAAGTAACACGAATTATTATTGGCTGCCATTGGGCTTTGATAACATCCATCTTGTGCATGATGCGCTTTGTATGATAGCAGCACGTATGAGGCAGAATCAGGTTGTCATTTTTAAAACAGTCACATGAGTTTTATTGGCTGTGTGACAGGGGAGGCTACCGCTCCTTTCACAGCAGACTCTGCACCCGAGTTGTTGGCCTTTAAAGTCAACACCTGTGGATTGTAGAGTTCTGTTTGTGATGGGGTCTGGTGTTTTCCGATTGTCTGTATGTTCATGGAAACCTTCGGGTTTGCAGAACAGTCTTTATAGGGCTAAGAAATTAGCCCTAACATTTTCAATCCTGTTTGATTGCACTTCGCTTCCCGAGGTGATCGTAGTGTTTCGGCACTCGGTTACATCTGGCGCTTGCGAGCAGGGATGGGACTCGGCATGATATGTTCAGGTAATGGCATAATATGACCACTGAACATTTTCGTGCTGTTCCCATTCTGCGAACGTGGGATGGACAGTGGTCCCCCGGTTCGGAACTTCGGGACGAGGTTCATTCAAACGGGGGCGATTGTGACAGGGGAGGCTACCGCTCCTTTCACAGCAGACTCTGCACCCGAGTTGTTGGCCTTTAAAGTCAACACCTGTGGATTGTAGAGTTCTGTTTGTGATGGGGTCTGGTGTTTTCCGATTGTCTGTATGTTCATGGAAACCTTCGGGTTTGCATAACAATTTTTATAGGGCTAAGAAATTAGCCCTAACATTTTCAATCCTGTTTGATTGCACTTCGCTTCCCGAGGTGATCGTAGTGTTTCGGCACACGGTTACAGCTGCTTTGGGCTTCTGTGTTACATGTACCTGAAATGAACTATATCCATCCAATGATCCATTGTGATTTTGTGAATAATATCTATTCAATGATCCATTGTGTATGTTAGAAATACGTCTGACCTAGTCAAATGGGTTGTTTGCTATAAACCAGTAACACGAGTCCTGATTGGCTGTCTTTGCATTCTGAGACTAGTCATTATCCCACCAACCCTTTGGACGTTTACAAAACTAAAACATATGTTACAAAACAAATACAACAGACACATGTAAAACGTTTTCTTCTTTTGTTTTGCACGGCATCTGTTTATTTGCACGGCATCTGTTTATTTGCACGGCATCTGTTTATTTGCACAGCATCTGTTTATTTGCACGGCATCTGTTTATTTGCACGGCATCTGTTTATTTGCACGGCATCTGTTTATTTGCACGGCATCTGTTTATTTGCACAGCATCTGTTTATTTGCACGGCATCTGTTTATTTGCACAGCATCTGTTTATTTGCACGGCATCTGTTTATTTGCACGGCATCTGTTTATTTGCACGGCATCTGTTTATTTGCACAGCATCTGTTTATTTGCACGCAATTTCTTTATTCAAATAAATGTCAGCTTAGAAATGTGGTAAGACACTCTTTGTGCGCAGAAAGAAATGCGAAAGTTTAGGAGGAGAGGAGAATGTGTAAAAGAGGAAATGTTGTGTTGTACTTTTGAAACTTCTCTATCAAGCTGATAAAGGTAACGAACATGCCCCTACCCCCCAAAAAACGATTTTTAAGCAGTCCAATGTTGAGTCTGTGGGCTAATGTAACTGTCAGTCGTAGCATTCACACACAATCATCTGGTGACGTAGAATAACAAGTAACGGAAAATGCATGACAACTCACTCGGACACTTTGCCATCGTCCCACGTGACCTGCACGTGCTTTCCGCCTGTCGTCACGTGCACCTGACTGACGCTGTATGACGTCACGCGAGGAATCTGGACATGTGCAGCAGAGTAGAGAAACACGGTTAATTAATGTGTCTCCATGGAGTTTTGCTTGTATCTACATCATTGCTACAACACGTGGACAATAGACCTATCTACTCACCGCTCCCGCCATCATGGCCAACCACGTGGTCCAGCTCAGTAATAATAATAATATTGTATAATATTCCGAAAGTGGGTGCCAGCCAACCGGGAGAGAACAAACCGCGGGGTGTGATTGGTCGAAATCACAACATATTAAAATGTCAACCAATCCAACACAGCAGCTGGCTCCCGACCGGTTGGTAACTTTCTCTGGGCTAAAGTGCACGAAGCGAAACTGGGTGCCAATCAACTGGTTGAGAACCAGCCGCGGGGTCTGATTGGTCGAAATCACAACAAAAATCTTAATTTCAACCCCATGACTGTGTAGCCAGTTTCCCTTCATGCACCTGAGCCTAGTGCGCCACCTTGTCACAGAGAAAGTAGTGCTGTGCTGACTTGATTTGAGGCCACTCACCGTGCGTTCGTCGTAGGCGCCTCTGTCCGTGGCGATGTCAAGGTGAGACTTGCGACACGCCGTGTCTCGGACCGGGGCTGTGGCCTCTGAAGAACATCATACATCAACACTCCTGTCAACACTCGTCCAACAATATCAACTGAGCACAAAAAATATGGCAACATCTCGTGCCACTGTGCAAACAAATTATGGCGAAATCTCGTCCAACAATATAAACTGTGCAAAACAATTATGACGACATTTCGTCCAACAATATAAACTGTGAAAAACTTGTATGGTGACATCTCGTCCAACAATATAAACAGTGCAAAAAAATTATGGCGACATCTCGTCCAACAATGTAAACGGTGCAAACAAATTATGGCGACATCTCGTCCAACAATATAAACGGCGCATACAAATTATGGGGACATCTCGTCCAACAATATAAACTGTGAATAAAAAACCCAAGGTTATTGGAACGTTTAATTATTGACTAAACAAAACGTTACATTTACAGTACGTCGATCCACTGGTCTCTGAAGCAGACAAACGCTCATAGTACAAATAGCGAACTTATCTCAAAATCGTCGATTGATCTCGCATGCAAGATGCCTGCAAGGCAATGATCAATGGCGAAATACAAACTGTGCAAACAATTATTGCAACGCTTCTCTGAAAACTCGTCCAACAATATAAACTGTACTAAAACAAAAATAATATTGCGACATTTTTCTTCTTCACGGTACCGCTCAAAACTGCAGCAAAAACATCCCGTTTTCCACTGCTCAATCCACCGACACCTGCATCAGTAGCAATGGCGTAACATGAGAAATACCTGTACGCGAAATAGCCGCACACATTGGGGGCCCGGGTAGCTCAGGTGGTAGAGTACTGGACTTGTGATCGAGAGGTCACTGGTTCGAATCCGGGCCGGGACGGACACGGGTCAACTTTATGTGCAGACCCAGAGACGGTATCCATCTCCCACCCCCGTGTTACCACAATGGCACGTTAAAGATCTTGGTCATTCTACCATAAGTGCAGATGGCTGATACCACCTAAACACGCAAACATCAAAAAGCCGTGAGGGCGTAAAACTCGAATCGTATAAACCAATTCATGTCCAATATAGGCAATTAAGACCTGACGGACAATAAGCCCCTTAAAATTTACTTTTTTAGCCGCACACACAAAAAAAGGTTCTCGATAATGAATTGGTTTGACATTTTCCTCGTCTGACTCTACCTTGCGCCTGACTTAGGTTGGTGGGGGTGGTGGCTGCCCTGGCCAGTGGGACGGCGGAGGAGAAGGGCCGGTGTGCTGTCGCAGATGATGTTGTTGTTGTTGTGGCTCCCAGACGACTGAACACCAGTCTGGCAAGCTGACCGCAGCGACGCATGTTTTGACTTCTGGTCAGTTCTGTCCGAAAGACCTGTCAGAAAAGAATTGTCCGCCACTTCAGCATTGTGTCGCGGTCTGCCTTGTACCGCTCCCTATCTGCATGCATGATTCCATGGTATTGTGAATATTGAACGACAGATAAACTACTCTTTACATGCAAACACCTTCCCGTTCGGCTCACCATCTCAGACCTGGCCAGGCTTTTATACGGGATTAGACCATCCTTCCACTTGGTCACATACCAACATTGAACAGCCTGGATACACTCTGTGCATAGTGGTAACTTTGTAGTGGCTTTAAAGAAATCAATTCATCGTAACAAATCCAACTCGCCGCGGCAAGCAGTCAGGATGTTGATTTTTACATTTAGTCAAGTTTTGACTAAATGTTTTAACATAGAGAGAGAATCGAGACGAGGGTCGTGGTGTATGTGTGTGTGTGTGTGTGTGTGTGTGTGTGTGTGTGTGTGTGTAGAGCGATTCAGACTAAACTACTGGACCGATCTTTATGAAATTTGACATGAGAGTTCCTGGACATGATATTCCCGGATGTCTTTTTCGATAAATACCTTTGATGACGTCATACCCGGCTTTTTGTAAAAGTTGAGGCGGCACTGTCACACCCTTATTTTTCAATCAAATTGATTGAAATTTTGGCCAAGCAATCTTCGACGAAGGCCGGACTTTGGTATTGCATTTCAGCTTGGTGGCTTAACAACTAATGAATGAATTTGGTCATTAAAAATCGGAAACTTGTAATTAAAATAATTTTTTATTAAACGATCCAAAAAAATTCATCTTATTCTTCGTCATTTTCTGATTCCAAAAACATAAACATATGTTATATTTGGATTACAAACAAGCTCTGAAAATTAAAAATATGAAAATTATGATTAAAATTAATTTTCCAAAATCGATTTAAAAACAATTTCATCTTATTCCTTGTCGGTCACTGATTCCAAAAACATATAGATATGATATGTTTGGATTAAAAACAAACTCAGTAAGCTAAAAAGAATAGAGATACAGAAAAGCGTGTTATCCTGCTCAGCGCGACCACTACCGCACTATTCTGGCTTGTCGATTTCACTGCCTTTGCCACGACCGGTGGACTGACGAAACTACGAGTATGCGGTCTTGGTGAAAAAAGCAGTGCGTTCAGTTTCATTCTGTGAGTTCGGCAGCTTGACTAAATGTTGTTATTTCGCCTTACGCGACTTGTTGGTATATTATGTCCAAGCGGAGAGATGGATTTATCCCATGTAAAAGCCTGTCCAGGTCTGACAAAGTAAGTCAAACTGTGTGTGTCTTTATACCTATCAGCTACGATGACAGTACAGTCTCTCCATCTCCCAATACATACACTGCAAACATACAGAAAAAGCCCGCTGGATTTGGCTGTGTTTGTTTCTGTCATGTTATGCTTTGCGTTGCGTTGAATATTCAGCTTTGTCAAAAAGCGACCGTGTTAGCCCCTCATTCAGGGGTGGCTTGCAGAGGGGTGAAAAATCACGACTGTGTTTTGAGCGTGTATGAAGACATTATAGTTGTTAACGATATACGGCAGCGAACAAGCCATTGTGGATATGTTACGGTCAAATCGGGAAATCAGGTATTTCACGAGAATGTCTGAAAGTTTAGGCATTCATGGTAAATACCTGGTTTGATCAGGCAATTCCGGAAATGACTGAATTTTTTTAGGCACTATCAGGAAATGACTAAAAACTACTTGTGCAAATTTCCCGTTTTGCCTGACTGTTAGGCAAAACGGGTTGATCTGAGACCTTGTCTGTTTTTACCTCGCCTGCCTTGAGCATGAATTTCTCTTCTAGCACATTGTCTATTCATCGTTTTCCCCATTTCACTGAGTTCGGAGTGATTGCAATTTGTTTTTTTACGGGTGCAGGTCACTACCGCGAGTGTAACACTATCGCGTGTGTAAGACTACGAGCACGAATTTATTGTGATTTTCTCGTAAAGTTCGGAGTGATTGGAGTTTGTTTTTACATAGCCGGCCTTGAGCACGAATTTATTGTGAGTTTCTCGTATAGCACATTGTCTTTCCCCCCCCCCCCCCCCCTTTTCGCTGAGTTTGGATTGATTGGAGTTCACTTTCAGTATAATGCTAGTTCCATTGTGACGTTGCTCTCAATGTTGAGGGTAGCAATGGAGGAAACAGAATTGGTAGAAGACCGATTTAATCGGTTAATCTTTCAAAAGTACGCCAAAAATGGAAAACACTTGATGCCAAAGTCCAAATATTTTCAAATACTTGAAGAGATGATGGAAAACGGAAGTCGGAAAACTCCACGTCAGTACAAGCTGTTTTCGAAGTAAGTAGACTCCTCTCTCTCTCTCTCGTTCCTCCCTCTCTCTCAAACCTGTCTTTCTGTCTGTCTCTGTCTCTCTCTGTCACTTCTCTCTGTCACTGTTTGTCTCGATGTATGTATCTCTCTCTCTGTGACTCTCTTTCTCTCTCTCTCTCTGTCTCTCTCTGCGCACATGTCCCATACTTTTGTCCCACACTTCTCTCTAACATACACACACACACACACACACACACACACACACACACACACACACACACGCACACGCACACACGCGCAGACACAGATAATAAAATAGTGATCTCTTGATTTTGAATCAGGTATGAAATTGTATCACTTCTCTCTAACACACACACACACACACACACACACACACACACACACACACACACACACACGCACACGCACACACGCGCAGACACAGATAATAAAATAGTGATCTCTTGATTTTGATTCAGGTATGAAATCCTTCGATGTGGGCACATGGACAAACTGATAAAGAAACGAAAGTCACCTGCTGAAACCCCAATCTACTATGTGACAATTGAAGACACATTCGACGTGATCAGAACAGCTCATCTTGCCACAGGACACGGTGGAAGGGATAGGGTTCTAAAGGAAATTGAACAGAAATTTGCAAATGTGCACAGAGAAAGCGTTGAAATTTTCAAGTATTTATGCAAGGTGTGCCAAGAAAAGACAAAGCGACAAAAAACAAAAGGAGTTGTTGTGAGACCCATCCTTTCAAGTGATTTTTCTTCCAGATGTCAAGTTGACCTGATTGACTTTCAGTCGATGGGCGATGGTCAGTACAAGTGGATAATGGTTTATCAAGACCATCTTACAAAGTTCGTTGTGTTGCGACCACTGACCTAAAAAATGTACATTTTAGTTTTTAGAATTAAACATTAAAATGATAACATCATTATGTTCTTTAATTGAATGCCTTAAAATCAAGAGAGAGAAAGAGATAGGAGAGAGAGAGAGAATACAGAATAGATTCCACACTGACAGCATTGGCCCGGCACAGGCAGTTGATGGCTGGACAGCAATACCTTCCTGATGGAAAAAAGGCATGAAACCAATTACAACCCCAGCCATTCAAAGTTTTATAGTAGGCTTCTGTGCTGAAATGCTTTCTGACTCTCACCAGAAACACAGATTGTGAGCGGTAGGCATTCTCCGATAATGCCTGGCAGCCTATTTCAGTCAATCACCGATAGTGCCTAAACAATTTCAGTCATTTCCGGATTTGCCTGATCAAACCAGGTATTTACCGTGAATGCCTAAACTTTCAGGCATTCTCGTGAAATACCTGATTTCCCGATTTGACTGTAACAGATACATTTTCTACTGAATTCAACCTTAACAAGTCCAGGGGACAATAATTATTGTTGTGCTCTAGTTTAGACACACCTGCACACAACGGTAAAGTCGAAAATGTTCCGTGGCTGTGTTCATTGTTTAAATTAATGCGAACAGATGATCGGTTCCTTCTTCAAAACGGTGTCTCCACTATTTCATCTTTGAGGCCTGTTCAATACTTACATATATTTAAGTGTCTTTGCTTATATAGTCAAGATACTCTGCTCATATAGTCAATTGACTGTGCTTGTTTAGTCAAGTGAATATGCTTATGTAGGCCGACTCAAGTGACCAGGGCTGAGATGCACGAAGCCAAACTAGGCGCCACCCAACTGGGTGAAAACAAGCCGCAGGGTCTGATTGGTTGAAATCACAACAAATCTCAATTTCAACCAATCGGAACCAGCAGCTGCGTACCACCCATTTGGGTGGTTCCCAGTTTCGCTTCGTGCGCCTAAGCCCAGCTTCGCTCACGCATCTACATCAATAGTTTATATAACGATCATGAAGGGAATGTTTTCTGTGTCGACTTTCAGCTCTGACATCCGTCGATGTGTTTGCGTTACCCCGTGACCTTCTTGGATCTTTGGTCAACAGTCTGTTACAGTGGAACCTCCCATTTAAGACCTTCAAAAATCTGAGAAAATTAGGTCTTATAAAGGAGGGAGTCTTAAAATGGGGGTAATTTTACAGAGGTGGTGAACAGAAAGTCTGAGAAAACTTAAACAGGAGGGAGTCTTAAATTTGGGGGTCTTAAAAGGGGGGTTCCACTGTATTGGCATTGTGTCACCCTTCCCGTGAAAACAAGTCTGCTCACTCCCCTCCTGAAAAAAGCTAACCTTGACATCAACACTTTTAAGAACTACCGCCCTGTCTCTAATTTGCCTTTTGTTTCGAAAGTCCTTGAAAAGGTTGTTTTGGCCCAATTGTCAGAGCATCTTGCTAAGACAGGTATGGTTGAACCATTACAGTCCGCCTACCGCGCAGATCACAGCACTGAAACAGCCCTACTTAAGGTAGCGATCGAATGATCTTCTCACTGCCTGTGACAGCGGCTCTGTTTCGCTTCTGGCCCTGTTGGACCTATCCGCAGCGTTCGACACCATCGACCACAATATACTGCTGGCAAGGTTGAACACCACATTCGGCATAACAGGCACTGCTCTGGGGTGGTTCTGCTCCTACCTGACTGGACGCACTCAGGCTGTTGTGATCCAAAATAGGCACTCCGAGGACACCATACTAAAGTATGGAGTATGGTGTCCCACAAGGATCTGTGTTAGGCCCAGTGTTATTCACTATGTACATACAGCCGTTAGGCAAAGTCATAAAGCGCCACAATGTCCTGTACCACATGTTCGCAGACGACACTCAACTACAAAAATCCGCACACACCAAACAGTTTACAGAGTTAGTGCAGTCAATGGAATCATGCAGCGATCACATCAAACAGTGGATGACAGTCAACAAGCTCAAGATGAACGATGATAAGACAGAGATCATGCCAGTTGGCAAACAATCAAACTTAAAGCTTCTTTCAGAAACATCCAGTCTTACCCTTTCTGATACCACAGTCACATTCAGCACCAAAGTAAAAAACCTGGGTGTCCACCTTGACAGTAGCCTGTCAATGGACGCCCACATCAACTCACTCTGCAGAACCGCCTTTCTTGAAATGCGGAGGATTAGCCAAATCAGACACCTTCTTTCCCTCGACGCAACCAAGACACTGGTTTCGGCTTTTATTTTGTCGAGACTGGATTACTGCAACTCGCTCCTAGCCGGCCTCCCAGACGCCAAGCTAGACCGCCTACAGCGCATCACTGTGAACAATGCAGCACGTCTTGTGCTGCGCAAGCCGCCGCGCGTCAAAGCACCGCTTCGACCATCAACCATAGGTCCTTCACAACTCATAGAGCATAGTAAACAGCTGTGGCAGACCCTTTGCAATACTCTGAAAGTAATGTAAGGACTGACACACGCTACACGTTTGTTCTTGAGTTGAAACTTCAATTTTCCTGATCACTAGACAGAACGTGGTTTAGTGGTACGAAGGAAAAGGATATATGGCTTCACCACAGCTGAACCCGTCAATGAACTGGACATCAAAGAACCTCAACAAGGAATGGCGAAAATTCCGAGACCACTCAGAACTAAGGCCAAAAAAAAAAATAGGTCTGTTTACGGTAACCCGACCGACCCTATTTTTTTCGCGCGACCCTAGACTTTTTTTTTGGCATTTGGGGGGAAAAAAAAAGAAAAAAAAAATCTTGTTTTTTTTTGCAAAATAACGTAAAAATATGGTTTTTTGGAGGGAAAAAAAAAATAAAAAATCCCGACCTACCGACCCTATTTTTTTGGCCTATGTTACCGTAAACAGACCTATTTTTTTTGTGTGGCCTAATCAGTGTTCAAAGGGCCACTGAAACGAATTGGAGAGGAAGAACAGTGTGCCTATTTACTGATCTGGGCAGGTGAAACGGGACGCGAGATATTCAACTCTTGGGGCCTGGCAGACGCTGACAAAAAGAAAATAGACACTCTGATGAACAAATTCAGTGATCACGTAGCACCAAAGAAGAACACAGTCTTTGGTCGGTACATTTTTCAGGAAAGGAAACAACAACAAGACGAAATCTTTGAAAAGTTAATACTCATCCTGAATCCAGCCGTTGATATAGCAATAATTGTTGGTGCTACATTTTATATAGTCAACGGAAATCTTTCTTTAAAATGTGACGCATTAAATTTTCTTTAAACAAAGGGAGATGTAACATTGTACATGATACACAGACCATGGGAGACAATCCGCCCCAGATGTAATGTACATTATGCAGAGTAACTTCCCTGCCCTTCTTCCGCCATCACGAATAAAGAAGCACATGTCATGAGAGAGACACAGAGAGACACAGAGAGACACAGAGAGAGAGACAGATTTAACGACAAAAATCAGTAAATCAGTTGATGCTTACCTTTTTTGAAGATGCACTGAATCGGTGCGAGAAGAAATGACAGGCCCAGTGACTGAAGCAAACCGATTTTATATGTATTCTGTGTGAAAAAAAACTGCAATGGACCAGACCAGGTTGAGGTGATGACATGTGTCATAACCCCAGATTCCATCTCGGTCAAAAGTCCCGTCAGGTTCGGATATGTCTGTCAACGTGTTTATAGTTAAATCAAACAACACTGGCCTACACGCTGGCAGGCACTAATGATAATATCTGGATAGCCATAAAACAATCGTGACTGAACCACGAGTGCTCACGAACTGTTGGAGATATAGCGAGCTTTACTGCCAAGACCAAAATTCCGTAGTTTCCAAGTCTATGTGCGTGCCAGTGCGTGTTCGCAAAGTTGTGCGTGTGTCAGTCTGTTTATTTTCTCTCTCTCTCTCCCCCCTCTCTCTCTCTTCCACAACCCTCGTAAAATAAAATTTGATTTGATTTGATTTGATTTGATCTCTCTCTCTCTCTCAGGCTCTGCACCTCTCAATCGCTCTTTCTCTGTACCTCTTTAAAATCGCTCTCTCCTTGTCTCTCCCGCTCTCCTCCCCCTCTCTCTCTCCATCTGTCTTTCTGTCTTCTCTCGCTCTGTGTATCTCTCTCGCTCTTTCCCCCTCCCACCTCTCTACCTCTCTCTCTCTCTCTCTCTCTCTCGCATGATACCGTATATACATACACGGATGTTTTTCTGTGTGTGAGTTTGTGTGTACGATACCGTGGGTACGTATGCGTTTGTGCGTGTGCGTGTGTGTGTGTGTGTGTGTGTAATGAGAGAGAGAGAGAGAGAGAGAGAGAGAGAGAGAGAGAGAGAGAGAGAGAGAGAGAGAGAGAGAGAGAGAGAGAGAGAGAGAGAGAGAGAGAGAGAGAGAGAGCGGTAATTGAATTTGCCTTTTACCGAATGAAAACTATTGTCAAAAACAGTGCATTAAGAACTAAACCCAACCAACCATAAAATAAAAAGCACCCTCCATCCCTCTCTCTCTCTCTCTCTCTGTTAACTGTCTCTCTCTTCCGCTTTCTCGCGCTTTCTCTGTGTGTCTGTCAGTCAATCCCCCCCCCCCTCTCTCTCTCCCCCTCTCATTTCATAAAATAATTTGGGAGAGAAGAAAAGGTTTCAATATCCTCGGTTATACCTTGTGTCAACACTTCTAGTAAAAATATATGCAATAACACTGTCTTACAATTTGTCAAAAGCAAAGCCCTGTTTTTCTAAAAAGATCAAAATCCGAAAGATACAACTGAAAATCATGCAGAGACTTTCTTCCGAAAATTACAAATCTCTGGCAAAGTGAAAGGAACAACAAAATATTCCTTCAGAGAGAGAGAGAGAGAGAGAGAGAGAGAGAGAGAGAGAGAGAGAGAGAGAGAGAGAGAGAGAGAGAGAGAGAGAGAGAGAGAGAGAGAGAGAGAGAGAGAGAGAGAGAGAGAAGACAAGACAAGACAAGACAAGACAAAGACAAATTCTTTATTAACGAGGGTAATGGCATAAGCAAACAGGTTTTTTTTTTTTTACATCCAGCCCTCGCCCATGGGAGGGTTTAATCTAATGACAATACGTTTAAAAAATGTTAGAATATGAATCAAAGAAGTACTAAAAAGCAAACAACCGAACAAACAAACGATTAACAAACAAACAAACAAAAACATACATACAAACGAACATAACATAAGAGAGAGAGAGAGAGAGAGAGAGAGAGAGAGAGAGAGAGAGAGAGAGAGAGAGAGAGAGAGAGAGAGAGAGAGAGAGAGAGAGAGAGAGAGGGAAAGAGAGAGAGTGAGAGAGAAAGAGAGAGAGTGAGAAAGAGAGAGAGAGTGAGAGAGAAAGAGAGAGAGGGAGAGAGAGTGAGAGAGAAAGAGAGAGAGGGAGAGAGAGAGTGAGAGAGAGAGAAGAGACTAGAGAGAGGGAGAGAGAGAGAGAGAGAGAGAGAGAGAGAGGCACAGAGAGAGACAGAGTGAGTGAGCGAGCGAGTGAGGAAGAGAGAGAGACATAGAGAGTCACACACACACACACACACACACACACACACACACACACACACACACACACACTGAAACAGACACACACACGCACACACATACACCGACATACATATACACGTACACAAACCAGGAGTGAGAGCGAGAGAAAAAAGGAGAAAGAGAGAGTCGTCAGTAAGTAGTGGTATTGACACGTAGCGATGACACGTAGCGCTAAAAGATGTAGTGCTATCGACACGTAGTGATAATGAACGAATGATAGCGACTCATCGACAAAATTATTTGTAGCACTAATCAACGTAGCGATAGCGGCACGTAGGACAAATGACACGTAGCACAAATGACACGTAGCGCTAGCGATACGCACCCTGTCCTGCTCAGTCACAACATGCAAACACACACATCTGGGATAACTTTTCGCAATGCTTTTTTCCATTTATTGATTAAAATAACACGAAAAAGAAAAGAATCCAATGATACTGAAATATTTTTGCTGCGTTTTTCACTGCTTCACTAGTTATTCTTCATGAAGTTGTCAGTCTAAATAGAAAATAAACAGTTTTGTAGAATTCAACAAAACAACAGTATAAGCCAGTACACAGGTGAAAGCAATAACAAAACAAAAAAAAACACTGATCAACCATGAATGTCAATTTCCTACAATCTTCAGCAGGTACATTAATTTGGTAATGAAACGAAAAAAATTCAAATACACACACTATACTTTGAAACAAAATAACCCTACACAAATAATATTTTTTAAAAGACAAGACAAGTTGCGTAGAAAAGTTGCAATGAACTATCATTTGTTTTGTCTCCAAGCTGTGATAATGTACAGCAACTCTAAAATAAAACAAGCAGATCTGCAGTTTCCCTGCCACACTAAACCTCTTCTATGCAAACAAAAAAGGGCAGGGTAACGAACTTTTCGCCCTATCCATTTTTGTTTGTTTGTTTGTTTGCTTAACGCCCAGCCGACCACGAAGGGCCATATCAGGGCGGTGCTGCTTTGACATATAACGTGCGCCACACACAAGACAGAAGTCGCAGCACAGGCTTCATGTCTCACCCAGTCACATTATTCTGACACCGGACCAACCAGTCCTAGCACTAACCCCATAATGCCAGACGCCAGGCGGAGCAGCCACTAGATTGCCAATTTTAAAGTCTTGCCCTATCCATTCATGCACCTCAGTTGTAAAGCAGGCTGAGAATGAACAACCCTGGAAATGCAGAAATTTGTTTTCGATTGGTCAAAACCAATGCAGATTCTTTGTGTAACCGAGTGCCAAATGTACTTTACCCTTTCTCACCGAGCTCAAACACTCAAAGCAACTGACACAAGTTAAATTACCAGGTTCTTTTATTCCATAAGATGATGAGGGGAATGTGTGGGAAAACGGGGGTTTACCTTCAAATACAAAACTTCCAATGTATTACTCTAGAACTAAACAATCCAAAACAACACTCTCAATTCTTTACTCTAAAGCTATGCTCTAGATCCTTCACTCTAAAACTATGCTTTAAAACAATACTTTAAATCCTCCCTCCAAACTACACTCCAAAACTCTACTCTAAAGCCTCACTCAACTTTAATAAAAATAAACCACAATAGAACTCTAATCTAAAACAAACGAAATCTAAAATAACAACCTAAAAACCTAAAAACAATTCTTAAAAAAAAACCAATCTAACAAAACCTCTCTAACAAAACCTGACTAAAATCCATCTACTAAAATTAACTACACCCCTGTAACAAAACCTAGTCTACAAAAACCTAACTGAACCTAACTAAAAAACCTGAACTAAAACCCCATCTACGAAAACCAACTGAATCTAACTACACCCTTCTAAAGAAAACTAACTGAATCTAACTACACCCTTCTACCAAAACCCCGTCTACAAAAACTTAGTCTACGAAACTTACTGAATCTAACTAAAAAACCTGAACTAAAACCCCATCTACAATAACCTCGTCGCACACTCCGCCATCCAGCAAAGGAATCTTCACATCCCGAAAGGATTTCAGCCCGTGACAGACATGTCACACAACGGCATCGAAAACACGCCGCACAAAATATACGTTGTCTTCACTCCAAGATTCCAAGCAAAAAGAACGCCTCAGCGGCCCACCACATCCCGCGTGCCTAGTCACAAGGTTAAATTCAACCCAAAGGGGTGTCGGGTACCTTTACTTTCTTTCTTTCTTTAGTTGGTGTCCAACGTCGCCTTCAACTATTCAAGGTTACATCGCGGCGGAGGAAAAAAGGGAGATGGGACAAAGCCACTTGTCAATTGTTTCTTGTTCACAAAAACACTAATCAAAAATTTGCTCCAGGGGCTTGTACCAAAAAGCGATCATTTTACCTATGCAAATTTAAGAATCGGCTCTTCCGCTAGACCATTTCACTACCGAAAAAACACAGTCTCGGAAACCTTAGTGGATCCCCGATAGTACAGAGGTTTCACGAGTTCAAACGGATGTACACAAGTGCATGTGCACCGTAACTGTCGTCGGTCACAAGCTCACATTTGTTTGGCCTATATGGTGGCAAGTCACTGGTGGCCAACTTGAGCACGCAAATGCCTTCCAGCACCACAAACAGCAAGTAATCTTAAAGAACATAAAGAAGTTCAAAGGAGCAAGGACACTGGAGACTGCATGCATTGACAAAAAAACCAAAAAACAACAAAAAAAGAGCAGTGAACATTTCACTCTCAAATCAGACCTTGTACAGCGATACACTTCTGTCTGATCAACATGTCAAAAATAAAGAAATAAAACAAAAACTCTTATTTACTGAAGACATGAGACTTTCGTCCCATGATTTTCTTCAGTGCAAGTCCACCGCTGACAATTCTGTACAACTCCTAATGGGAGTCGCACATCAACAGAGAACGGATTACAGAGGTAGCTATGCAGCAAACTGCACAACTAGAATTCAAAGTCAAAGTCTTCAAATTATACTCAGCAGTTGACAAACGCCAGTACAAGACTGTGTGTGTGTGTGCACAATGAGGGTGTGTGTATGTGTATAGGGTGTGCAAGTGCATATACAATGCATGTGTGCACAGAGTGTGCGTGTTGTTACTGGTTGTGTGGTGCTGCAAATCTGTACAGCAGTATGTCAATGGGGTTTTCTGTGCACGTGTTACAAATGAGATGTGTCGCATTATGCCTGAGGGTTATCGGTGGGTGTATTTATATTTGAATCCATGCGAGTGAAAAAATGCAACATTAGAGAAAATGCTAATGTCAAAATGTTCTTTTTGCATTGTATATTACATCTTACAACACACTAGACGACAACTATTGGTTACAAAAAAAGAATACATGGAAAACTTCTGTACGTTCAGTACAGTATATATTAACACATTTTATGTTTTTATGCAGGGTTCCTACATAGCTTGTTTTCCTGACAATCCTGTAACTTTTTCAAACCATGATGGTTTTCTTGACCCTAAAAAAAGTAAGTTTTAATGAAAAATAACCTTCCGAGGTTTGTATGGGCCGCTGAAGAGTTATCTTGAAGGTGAGGCAAGCTTACTACATATAAGTAGTGGAATTGACCAGTGGAGACACAGCATCATCACTACAGTAAATAATAAACTTGGGAGTTCATTATTTTTCAATCTGTTGATAACAAGTTGATGCATGTGTTCGTGTTTTTTAGAGTCTGGCTATGTATAGCAGGCAGCAATATACACACACTGCAAGGAAAAAGAGTAAAAAAACCTTTCAACTTATTTAATTACCAAGACAAAACTTTGCTTGACAATGCATTTTCTCATTTGACTCGCTAACTTTTATGAACCTCCACAAAGCATGGGACCCTGCCATGTATCCTCATGAAAAGCTAAGCAAAAATATAAGCTCAACATAAAATGCCAGACATTCATTCATTTTTTCTTCTTCTCAGAAATTTCCCGAACTCAACTTCTGAACTATGGCAGTGGAACAACATCCACCTGTTCAAGCACCAACTAAAATAAACACAACAGCTCAAAATCTTTGCTCCCTCACTTAAATCAAAGCAAAATTCCTAATGCTAATAAAAAGCTCTGAACACTTTCTCTCGCATATGGAATTTAAAAGATTCAGTTGATTCAGTTTAAAATCTAAATACGCCAGAACTTAAATATATAAAAAAGTCACTGTTAAATCTCAAAGACAAAAACATCAACCCAAAACAAAGTTATTCTTGTAGAACCAACTGGTGAAGAAAGATAGTCTGACTTGACAAACTTCATGAAGATAAAGTGTTTTGGAGCTGTGATGTCCCCCACAGCCAGAGAACAAAACCTACTGCAGCACAAAAATCATTGTAGACAGCTGCTGTCCTTGACGACTCTGTCTTTGACGACTCTGTCCTTGATGACTCTGTCCTTGATGATTCCAGCTTCTAACTGAAGTCAAGACAGAATCGTGCACAAATGAGCTGCAGGACCCATGGGCTGTGGAGGAACAAGGGGGGGCCAGCTCTCCTCCTTACAGGAAGAAGAGCTTGTCAGCAAGCCCAGCGTGGAAGTCCCTGTGCAGAGACTGGCCTGACAGGAACGCCAGCTTGTGTGCATACATGCATGGTGCTGGCACTCGGATGGTCCCCTGAAAACACAACACACTCATGCTTTACGTCATGTACGTCGAGTGTGCCAATTTTTCTGATCCACATAGTTTTCAGAAATGGAATTAGCTCAGTGGTTAAGTTCTAATTGGTGAAGGGGCTTGCAAAAATGTTTAACCATTCTGCCCAAAGGTGTGCTCTTGATTCCTATACCTGTGTCGATTTGATTTATGTTAAACAACTACATGCTCTGAATATTCAGACAAATAATGTAGCTCTAACCAACAGCCAATGACTCGGACACGACGTTTTCACTACTGTGTTCCAGCCAATCAATTGCAGACAGTTGTCAACCATGGGGCACAACCTACCTGCCAGTTGTAGTACATGTGGGTCAGCTTGTACGTCAGACGCTGGAAATGGTCAGGCTTCAGACCGTTGGTCTCGTAGATGATGTTGTAGTGTGTTGGTCCAACCGTTCCCTGGCGCACAGACTGCGAGATCAGGAAGAAGTCGTACCTGCAATCACACAGCCAAACCAGAATAAGCATGCTGGAATGCTGAACATACAGTCAATTGATTTTCCCCCCAATAACTGAAGCACACATATGATCCATGCTGGAACATTAAAGGAGCTCTGATATTTACCCTACCCCTTCTTGCCACTCAATTTCTAACGTTTCTGGAGGTCTCCTGAATAGGGGTGGGCGTTGTAGCACCCCTGCAACATGAGACCGAAAACAAAGAGCAAGAGGGTGTGCAAAGACCAGGTGACCCAGGTCCCTTACCAGGTAGGCTTGGTGGCCACATCATCAATGATGGTTCCGGGTGGAGGGTTGGTGGGCCCTGACCTCATGTCACCTCCACCATCTCTGAACTGTCCCATCTTAAAGAACCGAGCGCTGATGCGTTTCTTCACCACAATGTACGTCAACATCACCCTGGAAAACAAGTAAAGTATCAACAGTCAGTGTGAGTCAGTAGTAGTGTCAGCAAACAGGAGAACAATTATAGAGAATACTACATGGCTTGCTGTGTCGTACCAGATTTACACGAGTTGTTTTTTAAAATATTGAACTGCGAGCGAAAGCGAGTTGTTCACTATTTGAAAAAGCAACGAATGTAAATTTGGTACGACACAGCAAGCCATGTAGTATTCTGTTTATCCTACATACTGTACTTACGTGTATTTTACTGAAAATGTCCTGCATTCGAGGCAGCTAAATTGAAGACGCTTGTTTTGGAACCTCGATCTCTTCTAAAGCCTCGTGCAATCTATTACGTCAAAGCAAAGAAATGTCACTCTGAAAGTGTGGCGTGACGTGTTAGTTCTAAAGATTCATCGAGAGTAATTAGCGAGCGCAATTTGTGTTTCTATAATGACGTTTGTCTTGGTGACTTTGGCATCATACGCAGTGGAAAAACAGGTCCCTGCCAGACTTGCTTGACATGACCTCATTTACATGATATACACACGTGTGATTTGAACGATTATTATCTCACGGGTGTCTCTCTCACGTATGTAGGATAAACAACTGTATCACACTAGAGATGAAGGAAAACACAAGTAAAGTATCAACATTCAGTGCGAGTCAGTACTAGTCTCGGCAGACAGGAGGAAAACCCACAACCGTATCACACCAGAGATGAAGGGGAACTCCATAAAACCAACTACACATCTTTCAAACATGTCTCCTGTTGTACCTTCTAGTTTCCTTACTCAGGGGCGGATCTGGGTTTTGAAAGGGGGGGGTGCAAAGTTCTTTTTTGTTTTTTGTATCTTATCAGCGAAGGCGCCGAGCATGCTAGGGGGGTCCGGGGGCATGCCCCCCCCCGGAATTTATTTTTAAAAAGGAAGCAAAATTGTGCAATCTGGTGCAATCTGAGCGTGTAAAGTGCTATTTTCAGGTGATACATTTTTCTTCTTTTTTTCTTTCTTCTTTTTTTTTTGTCCCGCTGGGGGGGGTGCAATTGCACCCATTGCACCCCCCCCCCCAGATCCGCCCCTGCTTACTCTCCTAATAACCACACCTCCCCTCCACAAAGATACACTGCTAAGCATCTAAGAGCACGTGCACATACTGTCTGCAATGATTGTGTACCCGTAAAGGCTTGTGCCAGATCACATCGATGGGTGTCGATTCAATTATTTATGTGTCCTTTACCTCCGTGTGTGTGATTCATGCATAATCTCTCTTCAACTTTTCAACTTCAGCAACGTTTGTTGCAGTAACAGCATTCAACTGTCGGTCTGGGCGGGTGTCATCTTTGAAGACGTGTCTACCCAATTTAAATTTATTGTACCAGTTGTAAGCACTAGTTTTGGATGGAGCGTTCTTCCCCTAAAATTCCCACAATATGCAGTAGGTATGAGAAACATAACAATCCTTTCAGAGATGTTTATAAATCATTGTTGTAAACTCCACTTTTTTTAGCTCCATGACAGGCAAGTAAACATGGACGGGTAGTGTTCTTTAAGAGCTGTTTTATTTGCAGAGGCAACTTTGAGATACATGAAAATTTGTGTCATCTCCGATGACAGATTGCAGTAGGCATACGTCATTGTAACAAGAAGAGCAAACGCTCGATCGAGTCACTTTCGCAGTTCTGAATATTATATGAGGCATCAGATGGACAGGAAGAAATTGCTATTCACAACACAATGAGTCACGTTCACATAAAATTTGAGCCCGGTCACTTTTATAGTTTCCGAGAAAAGCCCAACGTTAAATTGTGTGTTGCCGAACAGAAAAGGCTAGTTATCTCCCTTGTTTTTCTGATAACGTTTGTAAAAGGCTACAGATGTAAATACTTTGATGTAAAGAATAATCCTACAAAGTTTCAATCACATCCGATGAACTTTGTCAAAGATATAAAATGTCTAATTTTTCCTTTGACGCTGACCTGTGACCTTGAAAAAGGTCAAAGGTCAACGAAACCATCGTTAAAGTGTAGAGGTCATTGGAGGTCACGACTAAACAAAATATGAGCCCGATCGCTTTGATAGTTTCCGAGAAAAGATATAAAATGTCTAATTTTTCCTTTGACGCTGACCTGTGACCTTGAACAAGGTCAAAGGTCAACGAAACCATCGTTAAAGTGTAGAGGTCATTGGAGGTCACGACTAAACAAAATATGAGCCCGATCGCTTTGATAGTTTCCGAGAAAAGTCCAACGTTAAGGTGGTGTCTACGGCCGGCCGGCCGGCCGGCCGGACAGACTAACACTGACCGATTACATAGAGTCACTTTTTCTCAAGTGACTCAAAAATCATGAGGCATTGCCAGGAGCTTTGAGTCTAAGGACTTCCAGAACACCCTACGTATCACCAACAGGATCATACAGCCATCAATATCGCCACACATCTTTAACCTTCACCTCAACCTAGTCATAAATGTCCGCCACGACAAACCCTCCTAGCTACAACATGCCACAGGACACTGGTGGAGGTACTCACTTGTAGTCTGTGCCGCCAGCCTCCTTAATGGCAGCGACCATTTCCGGCACCTCCATGTCGTTGACCATGTCCAACTGGCCATCGCCCACACCATCCCTGAAGACGATCACTCTCTGCGGCAGGGCGTTCTCAGACTTGTGGTAGGCACGCAGGCAAGCTGCAACAGTCGCAGAGATACATCTTACATCCATAAAGGAGATCTCTTTTACTTGCATCACTGCAGCATAGTGATAACAAATCTTCAATATCCATAAATTACCAAGGTTTTATTTCAAGAAACAACAGCATTATCTGCAGCAAGCGGTACAAACCTTTAAACTAAGACAATCAATGCATCAATAAAGCACCGATACAGTCAACAGCTGAATTAGTTAAGCATTTACTAACACGGCTACAGAAGATTTACATGATTTGATTGCACAGCAGGTCTTGCAACTCTCAATAGGTCAGTACAAACCTTCAAAGTAAGACAATCAATGCATCGATAAAGCACCAATACAGCCAATACAGTGAATTATTTATACGTTTAGTAACACGTTGACAGAAGAATTCCATTTACATGATTTGACTGCATAGCAGGTCTTGCAACTCTAAAAGGTAGGTAGGTATTGGTGTAAAGAAACCCACAGGTCATGGCAATCCGCAGATGGGTCTGGAGCTCCTGGTGGGTCATCTGGAAGCTGACAGTGGAGTGGTAGCGAGTGAAGTCAGCGTTGGTCGTGGCCACAACGCCGCCGCACGAACGCCCCCTGGCTGACGAGTCGTGGTAGGTGTCAATGCCCATAATCATTGTGCCTTTCAGCTGAACAACAGAACAACACAGTACATCACTGAGTATATACATTGTAATTCATTCCCCAAATAAAAATAAGTCTAACAACGGTTTTAATTAAGAGCTTGACACAACATCGTGTGCATTTTTAAATGTCTTTTCTTGCTCTGGGAAAGAGTACACTTGCAAATCTGCGAATACTGAACAAACTGTATTCTGAGTTATCACAAGAAATGAAGGAGTCATTTCCCTTCCCCAGCAGTCATTCCTTTGTGCATAACCCAGCAGTCACTTTGACTGCCACGTTTCCAGATTCAGAAAAATATTTCTCAGTAGCTACCTGCAAGAGAAATGCCATGAAAAATAATGGGTCTTTCTGAAGAGTCCCAAAATGCAAAACACTGTACTCCAAATGTTCATTCTACACAAAACAAATTGTGGCTTACAGGGATCTGCAGAGCCCAGACAACACCTCCCATCTTGCAGTTCATCTGGATGGCAATCTTGGTGGCCACTGACATCAGGTTCTTGGCCTTTTCCAGCGTATGCTTCACCACCATCTGAGATGGCACTGCAAACAAACAGAAAGTAATCAAAGTCAACAAATGCAATCAGTCTTCGACCTCATCTCATCAAAACGTCTATGACACATTTTTCACCTCAGCAAAAATACTGACAATTATACTATCTACTTTTCTGCGTTCACATTTATTTGCATTCTTTTGTAAACTTTGCCAAAAAGTTATTCATGGGTGAAACTGATCAGAATTAAAAATAAGGAAAATGAGGCCGGGGTCCAGGGGCCGCCCACGCCCTGGTGGGGTGCAGGGGCAACGCCCTCTTAGGGGGCCCAGGGGGGCGAAGCCCCCCGGAAGAAAACGAAAAATCAGGCTTTTTAAGGGTAAAAGTAGGCCTTTCCTGGTATCTCAAACACACAAATTTGCACAGTAAACAATGATAACAAATGCCAAGCTGTAGTCCGATAATTCGCGCGCTCAGGGAAACAAAGATTCAGCGATGTCCGGTCACTGTGTTAGAGAAAATACAGATCGGATCGCCGGCGAAAAAAAAATGTTTTTTTTTTTTTTTTTTACAGATTTTCAAAATAAGGAATTCTTTATTTGACCAATTTCATTTGGCGGATTTCCGCCCTAAGGCGGAAAAGTTTCACCCATGGTTATTGCAAACAATTGCGCACCAAAATAAAAGTATTAATTCTCCCGTCATATCATTCAATATATGCCAGTTAAGGCCGTTCACTTGACTATCTAGCTCACCTTTAAGATTAAAGATTTCTTTTACAGGGATCACGTGACCGCCGCTCAAAATCGACTGGACGAAACCGGAAGGGCCCAATTAAAAATCGACAAAAAATCACAATGGGCAAAAGTTTGCAGCTTTTACATGCGAAAAGGAAGCCAAATTAATTATCTACCACGCACAGGTTGTTTTGTTAGCTAGCTTGCGTATTTTGTGTGCTATGCTATTCCTACTAAGGCAGGTGTTGATCGCGTGTGCGGTCAAAAATGGGACTTTTTCGTCAATTTTGAGGGGAATCATGACAAAAAGCACTGTATTTCAGCAATTATAATTATTTTGGCTTTCTTCTCGCATGTAAAAGTTGGAAAGTTTTGCCTATTGTGAGTTTTTGTTGATTTTTAATTGGGGGCCCTGCCGTTTTTTATCAGTCGATTTTGAGGGTACCCTTTAGTCCAAAAGATGATCCAGATAGTCAAGTGAACGGCCTTAAATGGCATATATAAAACTGAATGAAATAACAGGAGAATTAATGCTTTTATTTTGGTGCGAAATGTTTTGCAATAATTTTTGGGCGAAGTTTGGTTTCCACTCAGAGTACTTTTGGAGCCATACTTACTTACCAAACCAAACGTTTACTTCTGTCCACTGTCAGTTGCAAAATAAGTTTGAATCTCAACTGACTCTTAACTTGAGCAAAATATATCACAAACTGAGCACCTGGGCAGTCGATGCAGCAGAACTTCTTGATGGCGTCGTAGCGATCCTTCTTGTTGTTGGACAGGATGCAGAGGGCCATCTGTACGTTGGGCCGGTTCACATGCTCACGCAGCGTCATCAGGTACGACTCATTGCGGTCAGACGGCATCTCCAACCTTTTTCACACACCATTTTAAACATTTAACACTTGTCGAATATTTTGGGCATCTCTTTTTGTTGTTGTTGTCAGACTATACAAAAAACAAAACAAAAAAGAATTGTTGAAAGAAGTTGAATGCAAAATGCTCTTCCAGCAAAAAACTCAAGTTCCTGAACATTTATAGCCGATGTTGAAAAGGCATACATAAAAATCAAATAGTTGCACTGCATAGACAAACAACTGTGTGTAAAACGTTTGCTAAGGCAAAACACAAAAAATAGTCTGTTTGCGGTATCCCGACCGACCCTATTTTTTCGCGCGACCCTAGACTTTTTTTTGGCATTTGGGGGAGAAAAAAAAAGTATTTGTTTTTTTGCAAAATAACTTAAAAATGTTTTTTTGTAAAAAAAAACCAAAAAACAATCCCGACCTACCGACCCTATTTTTTTTGCCTATGTTACTGCAAACAGACTATATTTTTTGTTGGCCTAATGAAAATAGTCACCCTGCATAGGCTGTCATTTGGTTCGATTCTTTTCACTTATAACAAATATACTTCATAGGCAAACACTAACTAAAAGATTTATTGCATATTAAAATAGTTGCGCTGCTTAGGAAAACAGTGGGTATAAGACGTGTCCTTACATGGTGGGCTGGTTGATCCTCATGCCCATGGGCGGGCCCACCTGGGAGAGGGTGGACACCAAGTTCCTGGCTGCCGCCGCGCATTCCCTGGGGAACACCACCAGCCAGGTGCCCAGGTCTACCGCCAGCCTCATCTTCTTGCCGCGCATGTCACGTG
>NC_090253.1:27781777-27796777 GCF_037325665.1 Littorina saxatilis
TATCCCACCTTGAAGCCAACAACATTCTGACAAATCTAAATCATGGCTTCCGATCCGGCTATTCCACAGAGACCCAGCTCCTGACAACAACAGAAGACCTGCTATCCTCATACGACCGGGGATGCCAAGTCGACATGGCCATCTTGGATTTTTCCAAAGCCTTCGATACGGTACCCCACGATCGTCTCCTCTACAAACTCAACAGCTACGGAATCTCCGGCTCCATCCTCGCCTGGCTCCAGACCTTCCTCACCCAACGAACCATGCAGGTAGTTGTGGAAGGCTCGACCTCCGCCCCAACCACTGTCGACTCTGGAGTCCCGCAAGGCACCGTGTTAGGGCCTCTTCTCTTCCTTTGCCACATCAACGACCTCCCGGATGCAGTCAAGTCCCAAGTGCGCCTCTTCGCAGATGACTGCCTCCTCTACAGGGAGATCGTTGACATCAGCGACCACATCGCCCTCCAGGAAGACCTGAAGAGCCTTGAATCCTGAGCAGAGAGATGGGGCATGCGCTTCAACGCTACAAAATGCTACGTCATGACCCTAGCACGGAAAACCCCTTCCTCCTACCTCTACTCCCTAGACAGCACCATCCTCAAGAGTGTACCCACGAACCCCTACCTTGGCATTCAGTTCTCTAACGACCTGAAATGGTCCACCCACATCAACTACATCTCTAAGAAAGCAAACAGCACCCTCGGATTCCTCCGCCGCAACCTGCGCCACTGCCCATCAAACTGCAGGCACAACGCCTACCTTGCCCTCATCCGCCCTCTTCTGGAGTACGGTGCCACCATCTGGGACCCATACCTTAAGCAGGACGTCGAGAGATTGGAGCGCATACAGCGGAACGCATCCCGCTTCATCTCTGGTGACTACAGAACCACGACTCCTGGCTTCGTCACTGGGCTCCTACACAAGCTTCAACTACCAACCCTCCAGGAACGTCGCGAACACCTGCGTCTAACCTCCTTCTACAAAGTGGTTGAGGGGCTGGAGCCGGCAATCCCGCCTGACAAGTTCCTGATCCCTCAAAAACCAGGACGCCTCATTCGTCCACGTCAATCTTCCAGAGACTATAGCACCTCAAACCCAGTAGACAACTACATCAGGAACAATAGCAGATGCTTCACCGTGCCACGCTGTAACACTGAGCAATACAGACATTCGGTTTTTTTCCAAAGACTGTAGTGGCCTGGAACCAATTAGATGAAGTAATTGTAACCTCGGCATCGACCGAGAGCTTCAAGTCGGCGCTGGCAGTAGCCAGACGACGATAAAGAATCAGCTGCGCACCCCCACTCCGCTGCATCAATGCCAGACATCTGGATGACTTGTCCCACAAGTGCAGCGTAACTTACAGATACAGATAGAGAGAATGGTGTTGAAAAGAAGAGATAAAATAAATCCTCAAGGCACTCACCATGCACTGACATCATACGAAAGCAGCCACACAAACACAGCACAGAGGCAGGTGTGCAGATGCTTTGTGAGAATAAGCGTTGAAAACCAGTTTGAATAAAAACCAGCAGATAGAGCGGGTACTACTTGTCATAATCATTCTTCTTGCCTGGCTTTATTGACTGCATGCCGATCTTGTGGCAGTGACTTTTCACTCTTCAGTTGGAAATACACTGAACACAACACCGCTCTCACTCTCCCTCACTGACAACCCTAAGCCCTGACAACTGATCCTTGGAAATTGTTTGGAAGAGTACACCTCTCTATTTCTCTCCAATGCTCTTCCTGCTGACATGCAGTGACACCGGACACCCCACTGAGTTTAGCTAACTACCCCCCACCCCTCTCTCTCTCCCTCCCCCTCTCTTATATAGCTCTATTCAAACAAGGCTAAATCACATACACAGCCCTCCTACCTGAACTTAAGTTCCCCATTCTGATATATTATTTTAGCAAGTTATTTGGCTAATAATTCTGTTTATGCTTCTAGTTAGTATTTATTTACTTATTCAGCCAGTTCTTTATTACATTATTTTGGCATTATCCAAAAGTCTGAAAAATATTTTACATAAATAAAAAACAAATAAGCCTACAAAACCGCTCCACTCCAACTATATTTCGCGTACACTATGGCAACAACCCCAACAAAATCTTTACTCCATCCCCATTTTGAAATATCGCAACAACAGACTTCCAGATCTATAACACGATCATATGTGTTCTCTGTTTGCATGTCTGTCCAGTGTCCTGTCCCCCCATAAAGCATATCAACTCTACCCAGGCTGTCCCAAGATAGGCCAATTGGTTCTAAGAGGACGTTAAAACTAATTATGATCACCCTCCCCCCTCTCTCTCTCCCTCCCCCCAGACTGCCGTCACGCTGTGGCCAGAGAGGTGTCACCGGCTAATTGAGGCCAGCTGCACTGTTCATTCAGAGCAAAACCAGTTGACTGTTTGACAAAGTAACACAACTGAAGGGTTCACATATTAGGTAACCGACTCACTGGTCAAGGCTGCGGGGAAACAAGAGGTTACACACTGACACGCGATGCTGAGAACGGTGGCCGATTTTTCACTCTCTTTCTCGGAGGGCCTTCATCGACTGTGGCTTCTGTTGCTTACGTCCAACAGACAAGAATAAAGAGCATAGTGCAGTTTCATGTTGGCATCTTCGCATTTGAAACCAAGAAAGTGCGTGTACTCAACTCCTGACCCAAATTAACCCCCTCCTGATGGGTACACGTGCACCCAAGTTAACAGAGACTGTTATCACGTCTTTGCCGCTGTGACCTTTGTACCAAGAGCCGGACTGCTCTGTTATCGATTTTGGTGTGGTGAAAATTTGACGATGGTCTGTCCGTACTTTGCAGGTATGACCTGCTGTTGGAACCGAAAATTAGTGTCCGTGACACGTTTTGCAGGTGTCCGTTTAAGGGGGGGCAAATATAGAAGGAAAACACTCCGTGCCGAGCAAATGTGTCCGTACATGTCAGGTGGCCGCTCACGCCGGGGGCCGTACATTGTAGGGACTGCTGTAATACCGTTATTACCCCGCAATTCATGCAGCCACACACTGCTTTCGGGGTGACTCTCTAGCCTTTCAATCTGTATGTAAGTACACCGTCACACACAAAATTGGCCATGCAATGTAATGACATGCAGCAAACAGTGTACCCTACAGGCTAATAAAACCTGTACATTTCAATCCAATGTAGGCCCTAGACAATTAAGTTTCAAATTCCTAACATTTCTTTGAATCTACTTTTAACGACTGTGTATGCAAGTGTCAGCCCACACACATCCAGACTATGTAGGTATCAAGCAACATCTAAACTCCAAACAAGCATAACTGCTACCTTCCACAACCACACATATAGTCTTCAAATAAATTCTGTGATAACTCAGATGTCAGGGCCTTCCAAGTTCACCTGTGATCGTGCACAGCTCGGGAAGCAGGTAGATCATTCCCACCTGTCCTCGACGAATGTCGCGCTTCTTGGGCTTGCTGACGAGCAGGGGCTGGGTCAAATCCCTGATGACTTTGTCGTGTTGCTAGGGACACAAATAACATTACAGCACATCCCCAAACTGAACTGATCAGGATCGCCGTGTCATCTTAGATACTCTCAGCTACAGTTCAACATGCCTTGGTAATAAAAGAAGGAACCTTTCAAGTGTGTTCTATACTGAAGTGGCAAAGCAAAGCCTGGTCTAATTTCTCAGTCATCAGCACAGCAGACTAAGCACAAGCTGCAGCAGACTGTATTTTGTCTCACTGAGCTATCACATGTTTGAAAACATGTCTAGTTTCACGGCAAGAACATATCAAACTAAGCAATATCTTTTTTCACACGAGCTGGATTAAATATTACATAAAAAAAATAATTATTTGCAGTAGGCTACATGTAGTGTATTTGTTGTTTTAGTGATAATGTGATAATGTATACTGTATAAACATCTAGGGCTGTTTTTCAGTATTGTTGATAACATGTTCTGTTTGATTAAGGGTATTCAGCTGGTATTTCCTTGTTTTCACTACCTATTTTATTCATGTTTTTATTATTTAGTTAGTGGAAGAATCTTTTGTAATGTATGTTTGATGGTGTATGCTTTTAATTAAGCGTTGCTGACTGAATGTAAATGTAAATGCTTGTATAACTGTGTTTTAATTTTAAACGTGTCAAACGCAAAGAGCATAATTGTAAAGTTATGATGTTGCGCTATATAAATGCTCATTTATTATTATTATAGGCTTTTTTTGCAGGCAGGTAGTGTGCACGCCCTATGGCTTTTGTGTAACGAACTGGTCAAAATGTCACAATGAGTGTTATAAACCCAACCAACCCCTAAAACCTTTTCATGCAACACATCTGTCTCACCTGATGGTAGTAGTCCACATAAGACTTGGGGGCCCCATCACGCATGTCAAAGGTGTCTGAGGGATTCTTCTTCCAGTCAATGTCATCCACTCTGTAGGTCTTGTTGTTGTACCTACACAACAGTTTGCACATGCTTTACAGCAGCTAAACAACATGCACCGTTCAACACAAGGAAAAGAATACTGTACAAGGATTGAAACATTTGAATAAAGAAGAAAAGGTGCTGTACAAGAACATAGCCAGACATGAACCCATTCTTTCTCCCGAAAGCGGCGTATGGCTGCCCGAATGGCGGGGTAAAAACGGCCGCCCATACACGTAAAAACCCACTCGTGCAAAACCATGAGTGAACGTGGGAGTTTCATCCCATGATCAAAGAAGAAGAACACACACTTAATGGATGCCACTTTAAGACAATGGAATCTCCTGTTGTTGTTTTTGTTTGTTTGTTTTTTGTTTTTAATTCCAAACCAGACCATCTCTTTTTACATCCCTGTACATGTACTTCATGAGATAAAAATGTATTTCACTTACTAATGCTGATGGGGTCTATGTCGACCAAAAGAGTGAGATTCCCTGTAGGTGGACTTCCTGTAGGGTCAGGGAATCCCACAATGTGGAGTTCCTGTAAGGAAGTAGGATACCGCTCGATCTCGTGTGCCAAGCGCGTGACTGCCGTAAACCGATTTGAGTTACCTTAGCGTTACTTCTCCTTCCACAATTGCGGTTCCACAGGAAACTCTGTTAGAATTCCTAAATTCGCGTGCAGTATCTCGTTATTACGAGTAATTTATTTCAGCTGTGTTTTCTTTCATTCAGTTATCGATAGGCCTATAAAACTTTTCTCAAATCAAAATTGCAACCCATACTCAAATTTTTTAAGAAATACAAAAACTAACAACTCGAAAAACTCGTCGCGATATAACCTTCGTGGTTGAAAACGACGTTAAACACCAAATAAAGAAAGAAACTCGAAAAACATCAAATTCTACCGATGTCGCTAAGCCGCATCACGTGACTTTCAGCGAGATCGGCGAAACGCTTACAGGAATCCCCCTTACAGGAAGTCCACCTACAGGGAATCCCACTCTTTTGGTCGACATAGACCCCATCTGCCTTACTAATGGTACATCGGTAGCTTTTCAAATCAAAACGATCAACCAATATGTTCTCATCTCTCCACTTAAAACCGCTTTTTGCCATTAGAGTTATGAATCAATACCAAAAATCAATGTTTAGCCAATTTCCCCCCATCAATTGTAACGACACTGTCAATTCAATGAGTTTGACGACTCCTTCACACACACACACAAAACTAAACAAAATCACGTACAGCGTCATGACGATGGTGCCGACAACCTCTCTGGTAGCAAGTGCGTGAAAGTTCTGCTTGTTGTGGCGCCAGATCTTGTTCATGACGTCCAGCACAGTCTCCATGCGCAGAATCTTGTGAGCAATGTCGATCTCCAGCAGAACGTCGTGCTCGTACTGCAGAATGGAAGTCTGGAAACCAGGGATCACCTCCAGGCTAATAACGGAAAAACAAATTATGGTTTATCTCTTGCCAGCTCTGAAGTACAGCTCAATAAAAGAGTATCCACAGATGTACACGTGGGGAAAAACGGACGTTCACACTTTTTAAATAAACATTAAGTAAGTACAGTGATAGAAAATCTGCACAATTTAGCAAAACAGACATTCACAATTTCCAAATAAAAAAGAATTAAGGTCAGAAATAGAAAATATGCAGATTTTAGCAAACACACACTCGATTAAGTTCCAGACAAAAGTGACACTTATTATAAAAATGCCTCACCTATTCTCAATTCTATTACTGCATTAGGAATCATGAAAAAACTAAATCTTTTATCATTCAGCATGCATGCACTTCCTTACACATAGTAAGAGTATGAGATATAAATAAATACTGTTGAAACTGTGTTTCTCTTAACAGACTACTTACAAGTGCTTCTCTACTTTGATGGAGTTGTTCAGATTGAAATAGTGCCTGCTAATTTGGCTCATCCCCATGAGCCCCAGTACACTGAAAGTGAAAGAAAAGTACAACGCAAAAGTGAATTCTTTGGGAACAATTTTGTTCATGAATTAAAAATCACGACTTAGTGCAGATGAGAAGAAACAAGAGGAAAAACAAAGGACAAGACGGAAAGGAGGACCATAAAAAGGAACAGCACAGTCATTTAACCAAGAATCTACTCTTCTCGCAAAAGACACAAACCTTTTCACCATTGCATAATCGTCAAATCATTTGGTATTTAACAAAAACTAGTTATCTTACAACTTGTGAAGCTTATCTTTAGGAGAGAGAAGACGGGCTAAAAGGAAAACCTACCGCCTCCAGATGATGTTCATCACCTGCAACGTCTGTGTAGTGCCAGGAGGTACTTCACAGGTCAGCGCGATCTTGATCTTGATCACAGCATTGTCATGCCTCCGCCACGAGTTCAACTCTGTTACCTTTGGCAGGGAAACAGACAATGACGATGTCAGAATGACAAGAAATGTGAAGAATTTGCAAAACAAATTCTAAACATCACCATGTAGCCCACCAATTGCCCCATCTAACTGTCAACGACACACAACACTGATGCCAGTTTGCAGACCATCCCGCTCAACCACAACCACATCAGCTACCATTTTAAACGGCTGACGATCAAGCATGCCCTGAAACAATCGATAGCAGTTTGTGTTTGCTTACCGACAGCACTAAACTAAAACATTCAATAATGCAAAACGGAATGCAACAATGACACACACACACACACACACACACACACACACACACACACACACACACACACACACACACACACACACACACACACACACAAAGAGCCTGGACCCCAAATTCACCATGCAATGATTTTTTTTAAATACACACACCTTGTCCGGTAGCTTGTGCGGAAGATATAGAATCATTCCGTCAAAGGCACGCACATCCCCCAGCACTTCAGAGTGGCTTGCAAGTAGTGCTCCTCTGATTTTTTTGTTTTCGACAGGTGGCAAGTAGTCAACATGGTATTGGTACAGTCTCCAGTCCCGAGCGTAGTTCAGCTTGAAGAAGTTTCCTTTCAACATTATTTCCGTACCAGCTGTGCCTGCAAAGCAAAGAAAAAATACTACCGTGGGAACACATTCTACAGACAAAGCGTGCCCAAATCCACAACAAAACCTTCACTTCCAGAATTTGCTTGAATGAGAAACTTCTGGTAGTTTACGTTTTTCCATTTTTATTTTAAAGCACCAGGGGCGGATCCAGGGGGTGTTTCCGGACCCCCCCCTCCCCCCCGCCGGCCTAACAAATTGAGAATAAAGAAAAACTGATGGGTCAGATTGCACCAGATTGCTCCATTGTCCTTGATTTTCAAAAAAATTTTCCCCGGGGGTTTGCCCCCGAATCCCCCATAGAAGCCGGCCTTTGTCTTCTAAAATACGGTTTTGGAAAGTAGTTGGGTAATTTGGTTGCTGAGGTTGCACCAGATCGATCAAGTTTTTTTGCTCAGAGTGCACCAGATTGTTCCATTTTCCATGTTTTTATCAACACTTTCCGGAGCCCCCGAAGAGGTTCGAACGCTTTGCGCCCTCAACTAAACGCTTCTCACGTCGTCAAATTGTCCCTAAAAAAAATTTGGACCCCCCCCCCCCCCCTACCCTAAAATTGATGTGATCCGCCCCTGAGCACACTCACTCACACACAAAGAAATCTTTAACCAATCAGTTGTACCATTTTGTACTGCATTCGACTGTTTTCTTATATCAAAATAAATATACAACCCTGTCACTATATACGCATTTTTTTGACTGATTGTGGGGATCTTTTCTTGCTACTTTTAGGTAATACATGTACCACTTTACCATGCTTCAAGGGCGATCATCAAGAATGCAAAACTGACGTAGTCTGGAAAACAATACATTTGTATGCAATACACAGATGAAAAATGGCTTTGCTGCTTATTCCCCCACCTGCCATCTTAAGATTGCAAAGCTTCATCTCCTGTTGAGTGTAGATCTTCTTTTCAACAACAGCGTGTATTCTACGACCGCCTGACCACACATCACGACAACTTCTATCGTTCCTCCATAGCCAAAAATCTCCCAACACATACACAAAGAGGAGCATAACTTATCTAGCAGGGAAAGGCAGAAGACCAAGTGGACAAAAAAGACTCTTACCCATCTTGGTAGTGACATGATCAGGCCTGTAGGTGCCATTGTCATACTCAGACCGCCAACGCCGGGGGCCTCTATCCTGATCCACACCCATGGCGGCCATCTCTGCCGTCGGTGGTTCATCGCCAGCACCACCATTGCCTGGTCGCTGAGGCTTTCCTGACCCTCGGTAGCTGGCTCGACCACTGCCTCCAACTGGCCCGGCCCCCTCTTGTGGGGGAGCTGCCCCCTGCGGTGCAGGTACTTGCTGCTGTGATGGCGGCGGTGCTGACGCCCCTGGTGGGGGCCCAGCTGCTGCCGGCGGTGGCTGTGCTGGAGCCTGAGGTCATACAAAGGCGTTGTTACAACTCAGTATTCAATGTCAAAACGCTTTCCTTTCAGTGTAAACCCCCCTTTTATCTGTCTAGGCTCTTGCATGAGACAAGCCATCCTCCCACTTTAAAAACACATCCAAGTCTTGACCTTGGCTACTTCCTGTGCAGACGGAGAATTTGTTTATGGAATTGTTTTAAATTACAGACAAGACACCAATGTGGGTGAAAAAATTACCCGATAAAAAAAACCTGTACATTATGAAGAAGGGTAAAAGCAGAACGATGCTCTTGTCACATGTAGCCTTGGCAGATCTATGGGGGGGGGGGGGGGGGGTAACAAAGTAGGAAAACACAAGTACACACAGAGCACACATATTTCCACTCTGTATTCTTCCTTTGATGTGCGGCTTATTTTCATTCTTCGACCGTTTGTTACCGGTATACTTTTTTAATTTTGGTGCGCCCTATCGGCCCCCTGCGCCCAATGGGTGACTGGATTACAATTTTGTTTAAAAAGAAGGGGGTGCGCCTTATGCGCTGTAGCGCCTTGTAACCCGGAAAGTACGGTAGAAGGGACAAGAACGGACAAAGTGATACTGAACAGTGGTTGCACTCAGTGACCTGAAGATTTCAAGTCAACAAGACAGAGCCAACTTGACAGCACCACTTACCAAGCAAGCAACGCCAATTCCGCACCATAGAATAGATGCCATAAAGCCAACTTGTCCGTCGCGATATAACCTTCGTGGTTGAAAACGACGTTAAACACCAAATAAAGAAAGAAAGCCAACTTGTCAGCTCAATACACGCACATGCACCAAAGACCAAGTCCTGGCAATGACTAGTGTTCTAAAAAGGTACCTTCCATGATCAGTTTATATGTTTGTAGTAAGTGGATTTTCAAGGCATTGCACACATAATAACAATCACTTATTGATCACCCCTTCTCACCAGAGCTCACGGCAATGTACAATAGCAAAACGGACACACAGAGACAGACAGATACAACACACCCACACTGACATGATAAAATCCAATTAATACAGAGAATATCGGACTAGATGTCCTTGATGTAGGCTACCATTCATCACAATAATGTGTTCAGCTTCAAGGGGGATATTCGTAATATGTTTAATAATACATGAACAGAAAAGAGTGAATCAAAGTTCTTACCCCTGACTCAGAACCCGGCCTCTGGGCAGCTGCCTCTCGGACGCGGCCCCTTGCTCTTCCTCTTGCCCTACCAGTCATTGTTCCTGTTACAAAACACACACACACACACACACACACACACACACACACACACACACACACACACACACACACACACACTGAATAATGCCGCAAATCAAAACTCGAGAGGAACAACCTGTCAGGGCTATGTTCCACAGACTGGTAAACAATGTAACAACTGTTAGTGCTACCAGAGTCCCTCCCCCTATACTGTCAAACTTTGATACCGATATTCCAAGCACATCAAAAATGGCGTATTTTGACGGCATGATTCACTTTCAACAGTCCAAACGGTGACTTAAACTGAACGATAACGGAAATTTTTTTCATTAGAAAGTTTGTTTTGTGTCTTACCCAAGAGGGCCTACACATTTCGTTTAAATCCTCAACGCAGTCCGGCTGACTTAGCGTGTGAAAGAGAGCAACCGCAATCCTGGAAAACAGCAAGAAATCATGCTTTGCCCCAGAGACAAAAGTGACATGCATGCAACTTTGTATGCTTATAAGCGCGGGATGGTGCCACTACATGTGTGCCAAGTTTAAGAAATATTTGTTTACGGGATCAAAAGATATATTCGTATGAAAAGATGTAAAAAAAATACTGTCCCTGGTGTCTTTCCCGCAATTTTGTGTAAAGGACACTTTCTCTAATTTTGTTTCCGGTCCTCCGATAGGACGCATAAAGCCTTTACAGACTATGAACAACTTGCTCATATCTTTTGTAGAAAAGAACTGTTCACGTGTTTTGAAAACGGCTTTGCTTTAAAACAAAGAAGTAAAGAAGACAAAGAATCGAAAAGACAGAAGAATGAAAACATGACGTCACATCATTAAACACAAGATATGGCGTCATATAGAGGCATCACTGAGTCAGTTTTTGTCATCGTCGTCTCTAGGATGGCAAGACACAATCTAACTCTTGCTGTTCTGAATGAGACGATTGAAATGCTACTGATTGGAGCTGTAGAGATGGACATCGCCAGATGTTTTGGTGTTTGTATAGTCTCGACGTCATAACGGCCCACAGAGAACCGTTATCTGTCTGTTGTAACACAGAGAGAACGCTTTTTTGTTGTAAATCGTGAGAATCAAGCTAAGGGGACAGTCACACAAATGCAACAAGTAAAACTAATTGTGGCTCTCCGAAGTTCTGTTTTACACCATACACACACACACACACACACACACACAAACAAACACGTAGTCTCAGACAGACAGACAGACAGATGCATAAACACACGCGCTTGCACACACTAACACCCCAGACACATTTCAAAAACAACAATACTAATAGCAGATCTTAAACAAGTCGCGTAAGGCAAAATTACTACATTTAGTCAAGCTGTGGAACTGACAGAATGAAACTGAACGTACTGCATTTTTCACAATGACCGTATATAGTCCGCCGCTTATGCATAACGGAGTGAAACTGAAATAGTGTAAAGCCGAGCGGTCTTAGCTTCACATTAACTCTAACTGTCTGTGTCTGTGTCTTAGATGTTATACGTGTGTGAAGGTCATTTGTCAGGATGGCAATCACACGACAGGACAAACAGACACACAGAATATAAACTCAAGAAGAGGCAGGTAAAGTTCAAAATTGTATTGAATCAAAACAAATCATAAAAACAACTCAATACAAGGCGTTGGTTCTTTTCAGAAAATATATCTGTACATTGGTTCACTCTATTCCTGTAATTTTCCTACTCCTTACAAAAATATTCTAAGTCCAAAAATGGCTGAAAATTTGGGCATGACCCGTAGGTACCCTCAGCAAAATACGCTACTGAAAGCAATATCCTATGTCCTAAAATGGCCGAAAATTTGGGCAGAGGTTCGGGGCCTGAGTAAAAATAAAGTAAAAGAGTAAAGCGACACCACTTTACTCGCCGTGTGGTAACCTGGGACTGCGGAACGTTTGTTTTTAACCCTGTCAGTTCAGTCTACAGGGCGGAGTTCGGTATACCATTTAGACACTTAAGCCAGGTTGGTTGCTCAGACTCCGGAGGACAGTTTTAGAGATAACAACAAATACTTTGTACTAGGTTGGGAACCTCCCACAACCGTTCGGTACTAAGGTTGCCTCCCACAACCTTTTCCACAGGTACAGAAGCAATGTACCATTTAGACACTTAAGCCAGGTTGGTTGCCAAGACTCCCCCGAACCTTGAGAACTAACAGCTTATAGTGACTGTCCCTGACGTCACCGCTAAAGAACCAATGAAAACGTCGCTCTGGGACCACAGAACAAAATGGGGAGGGAGGGGGGAGAGTCAGTTTCGAGGCTGCTGTCAGCTTCCATAGAAGCTACAGTTAAAATCCCTCAAAAATACACAAAAACTCCTGTACAAACAAAACTACATCAAAAACGCTTTTAAGAAATACATCAATAAAATGGAGATTCTACGACGCATCATTTGATACCAAACACTCATAGGTTATCAACACTGAACAAAGTGCAAAACCTCTGACTATTATCTCGCAAGATAGTCATGTCACACCAAAAACGTATGCAGTTACAAGTTAACCACAATCAAACACAGGGTATATTCAACAGGCTTCTCATATGTAGATGATAAACATAAAATCTACATTCTACTAAACAAATGAATACAGACTATATTGAATACATGGGTAAAAGAAAGAATGATATACATGTAAAAGCTACATAAAAGACGAAAGAGAGAGAGAGAGAGAGAGAGAGAGAGAGAGAGAGAGAGAGAGAGAGAGAGAGAGAGAGAGAGAGAGAGAGAGAGAGAGAGTGTGTGTGTGTGTGTGTGTGTGTGTGTGTGTGTGTGTGTGTGTGTTCGTCTGTGTGTACCAAATATTATTCAACATAGAAGTAAAGAATCAGATCAAACAGGAAAGGAGGGTTGGGGAGGGAGGGAGAAAGGTGAGAGTTGGATGTCGAAAAACAATGCTCGGTTTCTAGGCTGGCGGCACATGCAAAAACAAAGCCGTAGCGAGTTAGTGACCTAGGGTTCATATCCCGTCAGTCAAGCCGGCGCCATGTGTCAAAACCAATTAAACAATAAAAAAGTACTGTATCATACCTATCTCCGAACATTTACTAAACAAAAGAACAAATATGATTTTAGGGTGTGAATCTTAATTCCACACAGTTTCAATACTAATCTTAGATAATATATTCTGCTCTCTACGCCTTCTCTTCCTCTTCACTCTATGAACTTTAAGAAGAAAATCGCATATGGAGAAAAGACAAAAAAAATATTCCTGTAGTCGCTTTTCTCCACAATAGCACGCTTTACTGTACCTCTCTTCGTTTTAACTTTCTGAGCGTGTTTTTAATCCAAACATATCATATCTATATGTTTTTGGAATCAGGAACCGACAAGGAATAAGATGAAATTATTTTTTAAATCGATTTCGGAAATTTATTTTTTATCATAATGTTTATATTTTTAATTTTCAGAGCTTGTTTTTAATCCAAATATAACATATTTATATGTTTTTGGAATCAGGAAATGATGTAGAATAAGATGAACGTAAATTTGGATCGTTGTATATAAAAAAAATTATTACAATTTTCAGATTTTTAATGACCAAAGTCATTAATTAATTTTTAAGCCACCAAGCTGAAATGCAATACCGAAGTCTGGCCTTCGTCGAAAATTGCTTTACAAAAATTTCAATCAATTCGATTGAAAAATGAGGGTGTGACAGTGCCGCCTCAACTTTTACAAAAAGCCGGATATGACGCGACGTCATCAAAAGTATTTATCGAAAAAAGAAAAAAAAACCTCCGGGGATATCATTCCCAGGAACTCTCATGTCAAATTTCATAAAGATCGGTTCAGTAGTTTGGTCTGAATCGCTCTACACACACACACGCACAAACAGACAGACAGACAGACAGACAGACAGACAGACAGACAGACACACACACACACACCACACACACACACACACATACACCACGACCCTCGTCTCGATTCCCCCTCTATGTTAAAACATTTAGTCAAAACTTGACTAAATGTAAACAAGTCGCGTAAGGCGAAAATACAACATTTAGTCAAGTAGCTGTCGAACTCACAGAATGAAACTGAACGCAATGCAACGCAGCAAGACCGTATACTCGTAGCATCGTCAGTCCATCGCGCACGGCAAAGGCAGTGAAATTGACAAGAAGAGCGGGGTAGTACTTGCGCTGAGAAGGATAGCACGCTTTTCTGTACCACTCTTCGTTTGAACTTTCTGAGCGTGTTTTTAATCCAAACATATCATATCTATATGTTTTTGGAATCAGGAACCGACAAGGAATAAGATTCTTCTTCTTCTGCGTTCGATGTTAATATGTTAAAAAGGAATAAGATGAAAGTGCTTTTAAATTGATTTGGACAATTTAATTTTGATAATAATTTTTATATTTTTAATTTTCAGAGCTTGTTTTTAATCCAAATATAACATATGTATATATTTTTGGAATCAGAAAATGATGGGGAATAAGATGAACGTAAATTTGGATCGTTTTATAAAAAAAATATTTTTTTTTACAATTTTCAGATTTTTAATGACCAAAGTCATTAATTAATTTTTAAGCCACCAAGCTGAAATGCAATACCGAAGTCCGGGCTTCGTCGAAGATTACTTGACCAAAATTTCAACCAATTTGGTTGAAAAATGAGAGCGTGACAGTGCCGCCTCAACTTTCACGAAAAGCCGGATATGACGTCATAAAAGACATTTATCGAAAAAATGAAAAAAACGTCTGGGGATTTCATACCCAGGAACTCTCATGTCAAATTTCATAAAGATCGGTCAAGTAGTTTAGTCTGAATCGCTCTACAGACACACACAGACAGACACAGCACACACGCACGCACATACACCACGACCCTCGTCTCGATTCCCCCCTCTACGTTAAAACATTTAGTCAAAACTTGACTAAATGTAAAAAAG
>NC_090253.1:27801777-27849277 GCF_037325665.1 Littorina saxatilis
TGTGTGTGTGTGTGTGAGAGAGAGAGAGAGAGAGACAGAGGGAGAGAGAGAGAGAGACAGAGAGAGAGTTAGAGAGCTTGAGAGAGAGAGTTAGAGAGAGATGATTTTGAAGCTCAATGATTTGACTGATTTGAACTGCCTCGGAGTAGTCGCATGAATTTTTTTTATCATAAGTTGTAAAAATAAAGACCCATGAATGATAAAAATATGAATTGTCGCCGTGATGCGGAAGCATCTGTTTGTTCACCATCAAAAACGTCTTAGCCAGTCATGAAATGGTTCAGATCAGAACGTTAATACAAACCTATTATAAGCTATCTTCGTTTGATTTAGTATTTCCTTTCCATATATTTGCTGACTCAAATAGTAGGTGTCGACAAAAATTTTGTTTCTAGCAAAGCAGTTTCATTGCAATGAGTGTGATCAGTTTGACTGAATGCCGCAGGAGAGATAAGTGAAAATAAATGTTTCCTTGTTTATGGAAGATGTGTGACTTCTCTTTTCTCAGGCTACAGGGTTGTTTGTGTAATCAAAGCCACTGAAACGTCTCTCCAAATGTGGCGAATCATCCCTGGTCTCGCCTGTCACACAGTCAGAGTCAAGTCAAGTCAAGTCAAGTTTTTATTGTTCATTACCCAGGGGCATTATAAACAATATTCGCAAATTCAAAAATGCACAAAGTACCAAGTGATAAAAAAGAAAAAAAAAAGAAAACAAAAAGAAAAATAGAGGATAAGAAAAGAAAAAATGAAATAAATATTTGGAAAACAAAAGTACACAAACAGTGAACACAAAATATTATAGTACAGAAAATGCAAACACACACACACACATTGATTCCTGGCAATGGGGGACACAAAACGAAAATACGGTTAACAAATCCCAGCACCATGAAAAATTGCTACTAATTAATTTTATAAATTCCAAGAGTTTCGTCAACAATTTCGTATTTCTTGATACAAACAGTTTTTTGTATTTAAGTGAATTTGGTTTTTTCCAGTAGAATGGTGGAATAAGTTCTGCTCTTTTTTCATTGAAAAAGTCACAAACAAACAAATAATGATACTCATCTCCTATATCTTCTGATGTACATTTTCTGCAAATGCGATTCGCTCTAGGTATATTAAGGTATCTTTCTTTCTGTACTGGCAGGTTGTTATTTGTAGTTCTAAATTTCATGAGTGTAACGACTTTTTGGAACGTCAAGGATTTAATGTAGTCTTCACACACAAAACTATCTTTAAACATTCTATAATTACAAAAAATGTCTTTTGTATCCATTTCTGAGAACCAATTGTGAATATACTGGTCATATAAACACCGCTTTACTTTTTCTTTAAACCAAGTAGATGTATATTGAGAAACAAATTCTTGTTGTATCCAAAGCCCAGAAAGACCTATATCACTTAACGTTTTTTCTATGCATGACAGATAATCAGAAGTAAACATCTTTTGCGAATATAGTCTATAGGTAAATCTGTAAGCAACACTTGAAAATTTGTTTTTGTTAACTGGGTCAATTAGTTTATACCAATAACAGAGCATTCTACATTTCATATTGACATCTAAGGGATATTTTCCAAGTTCGCCAAAAACCATTGCATTAGGGGTGGATTTTCTTAGTTTGAAAACTATCTTATAAAAACGCAACTGAAGCTTCGTAGCTAAATCGCAAGAACCTGAACCCCAAATTTCACAGCCATATAGTAAAATCGGAACAATCATTTTGTCAAATAGATCAATCTGTATATCCACGGGCAATGAGAGTTGTCTACATGTGCGAAGAAGAGCAAACATAGCCCTTGACGCACGGTCATACAAATTTTTTTGTGCTACCGAAAATTTATTATTATAATTAATCTGTAACCCTAAGTACATCACATCAAGGACTACCTCAATTGGCTTATCATCATACGTAAATTTAGGTATAATTCTTATTTTACCCCTTGAAAAAACAATGACTTTCGTTTTTTTAACATTAATATTCAGTTTCCATTTCAAGCAGTATGCATGCATTTTATCTAAGCATTCTTGCAATTTCGTTTCAGACTCAGCACAAATCACAGTGTCATCAGCGTACAATAATACAAACAGTTGAAACATTACATTCACATCAGCATCATCCATACCAAGAGAAACAGCTTCTCTAGAGAGAGAAGTCAATCCATCACTAGTTTCCCCTAAATACGGCTTTAGGTCATTTAAAAACAAAGCAAAAAACAAGGGAGACAAATTTTCTCCTTGTCTGACCCCACAAATGCTAGGAAAATAACCAGAACATTCACCTTTAACTTTAATACATGATTTTGCTTTATCATACATATTTTTAACAGTTTTCAAAAAATTTCCATTAACATCAAAGCTAACTAATTTCTCCCATAAAAGTGCTCGCCGAACTTTATCGAACGCTTTCTCATAGTCGACAAATGCACAATACAAACGCTTTTTCTTTTGGAGAAAAAATTTTATAACACAATGCAAAGTAAAGATATGATCTAATGTTGAAAAACCAGCACGAAATCCTGTCTGTTCTTGACCTAACTTATCATTAAGTTCCAAGAAAGTCGATAATCTGGTATTTAAAATCGCAGTGAATAGTTTACCAAAGCAGCTAAGTATTGTTATTCCTCTATAATTAGTTGGGTCTGTTTGGGAACCCTTATTTTTATACAGCGGGATAATTTCGCCAATGGACCACTGAGTAGGGACATTAGATATATAACATCATAACATTGCCCTGGATGAGTAACCCAATTTAGCCGCAGGCGATGTTCCACGGCATAGAAGCGCTGTAGGCCTACGCCTTTTCGTTGTAATCTTAAAAAGTGTACACTGTATAGTTTTATAACGATGAGCGAGTCAACACGGCCACTGTCTTTGCTTGTTGCAGAGAAACTGAGCACAAGATGTAACCAGTTTCTCAACGACAATTTAACTGTACATTTTTGATTTGTTGATGATTCCTTTATTCTTATTATTTTTTATTTTTTTTATTTTTTAAACATAAGTTTATTTTAACAAAAGTTACAATCGTAGCCTTGTTCACCAGCCGCCATTCGGCCATCAACTCGCTTCTCTGCACGTGCAGCCCGCCGTGACCGCCTCAGGCCACGACGTTCTCCACTGGCACAGGCACCCGCCTGACGATCTTTTGTTGTTGCCACCTTCACGCCTAACCTACACACGCGACCAGCTTCTGTCTCTGCCACCCGCTACGCTTGACCCGTCTGTTGCTGATGACATCAGAGGTGCTGGTATTGGTTACCACCTCCCCCACATTCGCACTCATCGAGCAGGCCGTCGTAAACAAAGAGGGATCTCCGTGGTGTGTGGGTCTGTCAGAGGTTTGTCATGTTATACTCTTACTTGCTCCCAAGCGCAAGACAAATTCTTCCATGAAAATTGAAGCCAATAAAATTTGAGTTGAGTTGAGTTGAGTTGAGTTGAGCTTGTGGGGAAAGGTCAGGTGTCAACTTTGATAACCTCATTCGTGTGCCTATCGTCGCTTGTTTCGACACTGTGCCATCAGCTGATCTATGCGTAACGTCATTCAACGCCCAGTCTGTAGGCCGCAAAGAAAAGCGGTCTGCTATCAATGAGTACATTCTCAGTAACGATGTTGACATTATGTGTGTTACGGAAACGTGGCTCCGCGAAGCTGGAGACGAGGCCAAGTGTCGTGACCTCGCTCCCCCTGGCTACACCACCTCCTCCTTCCCTCGGTCGACTGCTACACGCGGGGGCGGTATCGCCTTCGTAGTTTCGGACAAACTGAGACCTCACATTAAACTCACATCTGACTTTCCGTTTAGTCATTCAACCTTTGAACTTGCACAGCTGACTCTCTCCTTCCAGCAAAGAGTCGTTAACATTCTCACTGCGTACAGACCCCCGCCAAGCAAGAAGAACAAGTTTACGGATGCTAAGTTTCTGGAACAGTTACCGGACTTTCTTGAATATGCAAATAACCTACCAGGCTCGCTGCTTATTGTTGGTGACTTTAATTATCACTTTGACACTCCATCACACTTTTACACATCCAAAGTGCTTGACGTTCTCAATATGTTTGATCTGTGTCAGTCTGTTTCAGAGCCCACCCATGTACGTGGTCACATTGTTGATTGGGTTGTTTTCAGGGAAGAAGATGGTCTGGTTAAGTCGACGTCTGTTGAACCGTCCCTTTCGTCCGATCACTATTGTGTCTCGTGCACTCTTGACTTCGCAAAACCCCCCTCCCCTAGAGGAATAGATTACCACTGCCTCTCAGACACACAGATTCTCTCACTACATTCAAGACAAATCTCAAAACACACCTCTTTCAGCGCAAGTGATTTCCCCCCCAGCATCTCCCCACCCACCCCATCCCGCCCCACCTCACCCCCTACCTAGCGCCTAAAATAACGTGTATATATATTTTCTGCGCTTTGTGTCAGCACTGTTTGTGTGTGTGTAAATAGTACCGTTGACACGTTTTTTAGAAGCCTACTGTGGTTCTTGTGCTTAGGCTGTGTATTGGACTAGCTGTCATTGTATGCCTGCATTATTAGTTGTCAGTAATTATTACATGTGCTGATTGTTCTCTTTGCCTGCGCGCGTATAGTATGTTGGTTATGTTTGGTCATAGTATGTTTGTTTATGTTTGGTCGTTATCTTGCCTGTGCGTGTATTGTATGTTTGGTCGCTTTCTTTGCCTGTGCATGTATAGTTTGTTGGTTATGTTTGGTCGGTTTCTTTGCCTGTGCGTGTATGGTATGCTTGGTCGATGTATGTATTGTAAAGCGCTAAGAGTAGACATTTTTCTAGAATAGCGCTATAAAAGTTTGCATTATTATTATTATTATGTATACAAAGTTCACAGAAACAGCAACAAGCTAGAAGCTTATAGTGGTGTTCCTGCATGACAGTACAACATAAGGCGGTAACGGCTGAAAAATTTGTCTCAATAAACCAAATCTATTAATAACGTAATGAACGTTGCATAATGATGATAAAGAAAGACAGTAAAGGAAGGAAGGAGGGAAAGAAGATGAATAAAAGAAGAGGGATGGGTAGGAGATGTGCAGAAGTTAAAGTTGTTGTCCGGCTTGTAGAGCATTTATTCTGATTTACCCAAAGCGGCCTGAACGTTTAATGAACGAGTGTACGGTGGAAAAAATGTTCCTGTTCAAATCTGAGGAATACTGTCTGTCTCCGTTTAAAAGGTGGGGGAAGTGAATTATGTGATTGGGGAGGGTACAGTTTAAATGAAAAGCAAGCAAACATGAAAAGAAAATTGAATGAAAATTGTACATCAAAACAAAAATCAGTTTTAGAATACATATATAATATTTATGGTGTTAGCGAGTAAGAGATAGGGAGGGAGAGAGGGAGGGAGGGAGGGGGAAAGTGAGAGAGAGGGGGAGAGTGAGAGAGAGAGAGGGGGAGAGAGAGAGGGAGAGAGAGGGGAGAGAGAGAGGGAGAGAGAGAGAGAGAGAGAGAGAGGGAGAGAGAGAGAGAGAGAGAGGGAGAGAGAGAGAGAGAGAGAGAGAGAGAGAGAGAGAGAGAGAGAGAGAGAGAGAAAGAGAAAGAGAGAGACGAGTAGACGTATCGATTTTGTTTTCACTTTACATGTTTATCTGTTCGAAACGGCCGGAGTGTCCAATAAATTCCTGCACTGTTAAAAAGATTTTTTTGTTAATTTTTGTTTGCAAGGAGGGGTTTCCATGAAGTAGAATATCTGTGTGTATGAGGTTGTTGGTTAGTTTGTTGATTGTGTTGTTTCTTGCAGCTAAGTGTAAACGGCATTCTAGTAAGAAGTGTGTTGCAGTTTCTGTTCCATCACCACAGTCGCATACGCTATTTTCCGCAACGTGTCGCTCAACTAAGTCTTTCTTTAGATCGCTGATATTAAGTCTCATTTATGTGTGGATTATTTGTGTTTGTCGACTGCCACTGTAGAAGTAAACGGGAATTTGTGTGTCGTCTTTTGTTAAGTAATGTTTAAATTCCCCGAGGGAGTCGGTTAACTGTATTTGTTCAGGTAGTTGGTTCCAGAGTACTGTTGTCGAGGGAAAAAAGGATGTTTTGTACGTTTCTGTTCGATGTGGGGGTATACTTCGTTCTAAGGGGCGGCGTCTGTGGTAGGGGTTGTTGGCTGCTACGAGAGGTGGGAGTGCTGCTTGTAGGTATGGGGGGGGGGGGGGGGGGGGGGGGGGTCTTGTCGTGAGTAATTTTATGGAACATTGTTAGTTTATGACGGTTACGCCTTTCAGATAATGATTGGAGTCCAGATTCTCCGTAAAGCTTAAAGTGACTGGTTCCGCGGACAGCTCCGATGATTGTTCGTATTGCATCTAGGTTTAACTTTTCGAGTTCATCTGTTAGGGTTTTGCTACAATTGTCCCATATTATGTCGCAATAATCAAAGTGTGGTAGAATGAAGGATTTATACATAATTTCCAATGATTTTCGGCTCAGTCTATATTTGTATGTACGCAAGCAAGCTACGAGAGTTCTGCACTTTGCAACAAGAGATTTTATATGTTCATCCCATTTACAGTTGTTTTGTATTATTATTCCTAAGTGTTTGTGATTTTGGGAACTTTCAAGGATGGTATTGCCAAAGTTTAGATCTGCGATATCAGGGGTTCTTTGTGTACAAAAGTTCACCAATTCAGTTTTTGCATGGTTAAATGCTACCTTCCATGTTTCTGCCCAATTTACAATTTTTTCAAGATCTGAGTTTAAAATTTCGGCACGGATGTTGTGATTGGCTAAAGACAAGTACATGCTAGTGTCGTCAGCAAAAAGCTTAATCGTAGATTCTATTTCACGTACAATGTCGTTTACATAAATTAGGAAGAACAAGGGTCTGTGACGTCTGCTTCTCGTTTCTAGGGCTGATCAGTGTTTAACAGAGACAAGTGCAAAGAAGTAATAAGAAATTTAATAACTCTGTACTTTCAAAAACATGCACATGATCACTCTCGCAGACATCAATCTTTTTCTCTTAGAATCTTCAAATGAAAGTTTTATAGATTATGATTTCGCTGGTGTGATTTCAAACACACGTAACAACATTGTCTTTCTTCTTCTTGTTGCGTTGACGTTTGGTATCGAAGAGCGGAACGTATTTCTTTTTCTCGTTGAAAATGTATTTCGGTTTACACAAATGAAGACATGAAGGTGGGTTAATGTTCACAAAATATAAATTAGTCTACTCATCACAATAAACTCGATCTTGGTAGCACTTGGGGACGCTGGTGGTTCCTTCCGTGGTTACCGCTGACGTTGCCCTTCCCCACAGTGTCCACTCGACATCATTTACACAAGCATTGTACACCCATGTAGGGGAAGGGAGGGCAAGTCGACCCCCTCGGGTATGTCGTCCCCCCTCGATTTTGAGAACATGACACTGCAGGGGTGATTATCATCGATTTCATAAGCCAGAGTTACCCAACCTGAATCAGTTGAAGAAAAAAAAAAGTCGAAATAAACGGGCCCAGCAAAGCGGTATGTCTTTGTCAATTTTGATGGTTTCCACTCTAAAATTGTTGCACGAAAAAAACAACAGTCAGTGCATGGGAGCCGCTGATTCGTAAAATGCACCAGATCTGCAAAAAAGCTTTGGCTTTCATAACAACTAGTCGAAAGTTATAGATCTCAGGCTATCCCAGGAACAATGGTAAATAGCAATGTTCAGGGAGTACCATGATCGGGTAATTCGTCCCCCCCTTTGTCGTGTAACTCGACCCGGGTCACAATACCCGACTATGGGTCCATATCACTCTCTCGTCTGTGTAGACTCTTTAATCTCCAAGAAATAGTGTCAGATGAAGAACCCGTAAAAGTTCTTTGTATGTATTTGAAATAAAAGTGAACGTAGCCTTAAAAATCTAATATTCGAAGTTGTGTGTTGATTAATTAATTAAGACAGAGAGAGAGAGAGAGAGAGAGAGAGAGAGAGAGAGAGAGAGAGAGAGAGAGAGAGAGAGAGAGAGGAGAGAGAGAGAGAGAGAGAGAGAGAGAGAGGGGGGGGGGGCGGTGTCACGATCGGGTGACAGAGACCAAGAAAGCGTCACTCAGTGGAGTGCCTGTTCTGGGTCAATGTATGATAGAAAGCGCCTGTGCGTGATATTGGGCTACAGCAGAGTTTGCTGACAGTGCTCAATGAACACGGATGTTTCGTAGCGCACGAGTTTCACAGTGCGGGGGTTTCTGCTGTCACAGGGCTGACGGTTTTTCGCTGACAGCGCGCACGGGATTTTCACGGATTGAGTTTCTCGTGTCTTTTTTCTGCTTGGGAGGCAGAATTGTGTATAGCTGGACTGGTTTGGTGACAAGGTCAGTCACGTGTATTTGGCTAGGTGGTCTGTCAGAGACTCAAAGGACGACGCACTTGACACCCAGCGGCAGAAGGGGAAGGATCTAATACACAGTTTCTAGAGTATGATGGTTTTTCACCGAATATTGTATTCGGCACTCTAGGGGAGCTTCCACCGGTTATTTCCTTCACACTGCCACATATTTTGCTGAGGACAAGTCGTCAACATTCCTTCGTCGGCGATGGCTTTCGCATAAGGATTCGACAAGGGGTTCTGGACGTTTTTGGTCACTGTTGACGAACAGAGGCTGTTCCAGGGAGGAAGCGGACTTTGCTTCCATTGAGAGTACAATCATAGGCTTTTGAGGTAATAAATCATTATTTAACGCTGTTGATGAGTCTGTGTTGTGGAATGAAATACTCTCTGTTGTTCTTTCCAGGTTAGCGCATAATTTACTCTCTGTGACGCTAAAATACTAATCTGTATATGGTTTTTGCAGATAGGGAGAGAAGGACGGAAAATGGCTGTTTTGTTGTTGTAAAAAGTCCGTTTTGTGCAGGCCCACGTGCTCGATGAGGTATTTAAAGATGACATGTTTTAAGGTGGTGGGTGAGGGGTAGCTGACATGTTTAGTGCACCGATGCTTTCTGTTTGCAGCCTCCGTTCGTTTCGCTTCGCTTCGTTACGTGTTCCTGTAACGTCTGCACGGCTGACTTTGGCGGGACCTGTTGAAGCTACGCTAACCAGGAGACCGGTTAACCAGGAGACCGGCTAACCAGCGGACCGGCTAACCAGCGAACCGGCTAACCAGCGGACACGCTAACCAGCGAACCGGCTAACCAGCATACCGGCTAAGCAGCAGCAGCAGAGATAAAGCTAAGTGCACCATGTCGTACGCACCCCGTTGACCACCGTTGTCTTTTCGTATCTATGATTTCATTGGAGTAGTGACAACGTGGGGTGTGACCCCTGCACGAACTAGAGCTTTTCGAACAGAACATTCGCATTTAACTATATTTACACGGGTTCAGCGTGTTACTATAATTTTCTATATACTACTGGCATTTTGTCAGTGAACACTGTTTTTTTACGTGTTGAGAACGTAAAAGGAACATATTTTGAGTGAAGGCTCGAGGGAGGTGGAGAGTTTATACATAAACAGGCGTCTGAAACTTATACTTTTGTTGACTCTATTTAATTGTATGACTGCGAGAGTGGATCGTGGTGTGGTTAGTTAATTAGTAGTAATTAACCGGTTCATAATCACCTTAAGTGATATATTGAAACGTGACACATGGGGGCCAAGCCGGGATTTACTCAGTTAATTTCCAACTGATAAAGACCCACCAATTAAGGATAACTAAGAGCAGATAATCTCGTCAGTGCTCGACTTATTTTCTGCTTGGTGCTACCCTTTTTTGTATAGTTTTGATCATATACCACACCTTAAGCGATTCACATCTTGCAGGAAATGTAAATTGTAATTTGTGAGTTATTGTATGCGCTAACTGTGATTACTTCCCTTTCCTTTGTTTGTGAATCTTTGTTGTTGTACGTTCATAGTTTTCCGTTGCAGAGAGCTGAGCAGGGTTAGCGGATTTGTTATTCGTTTTACTCAGTTTTCTCTACATTGTTGTTTCGCATTTTGTAACAGGTTACATTTCTACCGTCTTGTTTTACTTGGATTTTTCTCCATATTTTGACTTTGTTGGAATTTTGGGGGGGAAGGGTCCGAGGACTTCTGTCCTAACCAAGGCTGTGGGAAACACTCTGTTTCACCGCAAAAAGCAGCCGATAAAGTAGGCCACGGCTGTGGGAGACACTCTGTTTCACCGCAAAAAGCAGCCATAAAGTAGGCTACGCGATTTGTTCTACACCGTTTGGATTTTTCTTCTGCATTTTCTGGTTACTGGATTTTTGTATCCATCGCTTTCATCACCGCGTGTTCTAGCTATAGCTGCGTTAGACTTACTTTTGTAATAAAGCTTTGCTAAAACTAACCATGGCTACAGGGGGATCTCCTACGAAGAGATTAACTTTTGAGACTCCTGGTAGCGAGGAACAGACAGAGCGAGACGCACGCGTTAGAGCGCGTAGTTTGCTTAAGCGCAAGGAGTTAGAACGTAAGGAAGACATAGAGCGACAGACGAGAAAAGAAGAGCTTGACAGACAAGAACGACAGGCCGAACGTGAGAGACAGGAACGACAAGACGAACGTGACAGACAAGAACGGAAAGAGAAAGATGAACGAGACAGACAAGAAAGGGAACGACAGGCCGAACGACAGGCCGAACGTGACCGACAGGACAAGAAAGAGAAAGACGAACTTGACAGACAAGAAAGGGAACGACAGGCCGAACGTGACCGACAGGAAAAGAAAGACGAACTTGAGAGACAGGAACGACAGGCCGAACGTGACAGACAAGAAAGGGAACGACAGGCCGAACGACAGGCCGAACTTGACAGACAGGAAAAGAAAGACGAACGTGACAGACTAGACCGGAAGGAACAGGCGGATCGCGATCTCCAGCTAGAACTAGCTAGGCTACAGGCCGAGAAGGGTACGCTTACTCAGGCTAGCGCGCCGACGTTTGTTGCCGACCGTACGAGACTGCCGACGTTCGACGATGACAAGGACGAGCTCGACGACTTTTTACGCCGGTTTGAGCGCATTGCATCTGACCAGAAGTGGGAAGAGGCCACGTGGGCTAGCCGCCTTAGCACCTGCTTAAAAGGACGCGCATTGCAGCTCTACAACGCTTTGGATGACGACGAGGCGAGAGACTATCAGGCACTAAAGAAGGCGTTACTCCAGCGCTTCAACCTGACTGCGGAAGCCTACAGACGACGTCTGCGTAACAGCAAGAGGCTGAGCGGCGAGCTGAGCCATCAGTTTGTGGCACGCCTTAATCTCTACCTGCGGCGCTGGGTGGAGATGGCCGAGAAGAACTGGACCGTCGACGACCTTGCCGACCTCATTGTCATGGAACAACTGATGTCCAGCCTGCGACCTGAGGTGGTGACCTTCGTGCAGGAGCACCAGCCAAAGACTACTCAGGAGGCAGCCGACTGGATCAGAGTACACGAGGACGCCCAGGCGATCTCCGGCAAATCTTCAGGCTCACGGCCGGGAAAATCGGGAAATTCGGGTTCTTCAGGACCCAAGGACGGGAAGGACGATCAGGGACACAAGGGATCAAGTTCCAGATCTGACATCCAGTGTTACTACTGCAACAAGCGGGGCCACGTGAAGAAGGACTGCCACAGGAGACAGGCTGACCAGAAGGGCGTACACTTTGTTGGCAGTGAGGAGCTAAGGGACGTCACGAGCTCATGCACAATTCCACAACTCTGCGTTCCGTGCTCCAGGAAGCATTTCCAGCCCCACTGCAACGTCTACGTTAACGGAGTGAAGGGCGAAGGTCTGCGGGACACAGGGGCAGACATGATAGTGGTTCGGGCGAGTCTAGTTCCAGCTATGGCCTACACAGGAGACAGCATCAGAGTGAGAATGGCCGAGGCATCTCACGCTTACGACTTGAACACGGCAGTGATCAAGGTCGTAACACCGTTGTTCACGGGGACCATTGTGGCCGTCGTCATGGACGATCCTCCATGCGACCTGCTCATTGGAAACCGGGTTCAGTTTGTGGACGGCGTCACCAGGGAGGTTCCCGTTTATCGGTCTCCCGACGTCATTTCAGTGCTCACGCGGGCACAGGCGGAGCGAGAGGATAAACCTCTCAAACCCCTACCTGCTGCACGAGCTGCCCTGGGGAACGTGACCCCCGCGCTTCTCGCGAAGGCTCAGGCATCTGATCCGACATTAGCGACTCCTCGGGAGCACGCGAAGTCGGGGAAGGTGAAGCTGAGCGGGAAGCATGGGAGGTCAAAGTTCCTCAGGGACAAGAAGTTGCTCTACCGGGAGTTCAGCAACCAAGAAGGTACATTCAAACAGGTTGTCGTGCCTCGCGAGTTTCGCGAGGGTGTCATGGCAACGGCACACGACTCGATTCTGGGAGGTCATCTTGGTACCAAGAAGACCACGGATCGTGTCTGGCGCCACTTTTACTGGCCAGGCATCTGCACGGATGTCCGACGTTTCTGTGCGTCCTGCGATAAGTGCCAGAAGGTGGTTGCCAAAGGAAGGGTGAGGAAGGTCCCCTTAGAGAAGATGCCGCTCATCGACGAACCCTTTCGTCGGGTGGCAGTGGACATCATCGGGCCCATCTTGCCTGCGTCTGAGGACGGAAACAGATACATTTTGACCATGGTGGACTACGCTACTCGATACCCAGAGGCGATCCCTCTGAAATCGATTGAAGCCACGCGAGTAGCTGAGGCTCTGGTTACTATGTGGTCCCGGCTGGGAATTCCATCAGAGGTACTCACCGACAGAGGCACGCAGTTCACGGGAGGAGTGATGGCGGAGGCAGCACGACTGCTATCACTGGAGCAGCACTTCACCACTCCTTACCATGCTCAGTGCAACGGACTGGTGGAAAGGTTCAATGGCACCTTGAAGACCATGCTGAGGAAACTAGCTCAGGAGAAACCACGCACGTGGGACAGGTACATCCCAGCATTGCTTTTTGCATACCGCGAGGTTCCTCAGGAGAGCTTGGGTTTTTCCCCATTTGAGTTGTTGTACGGCAGACAGGTACGCGGTCCCATGGCTATCCTGCGTCAGGCTTGGACAAACGAAGAAGCTGACGAGGAGGTGCAGACGACAGCGACCTACATAGTAGAACTCAGGAACAGGATTGAAGAGACCTGCAAACTGGCTCAAGAGAACCTGGGGAGAGCAGCACAGCGTTACGCGCGAGGATTCGACCGCAAGGCACGGCCGCGCAGCTTCAAGATTGGAGAACGGGTGTTGCTACTTCTACCTGTCAAACACAACAAGCTACAACTGCAGTGGCAAGGACCTTTTGAGGTGACAGCGAGGGTGGGCCAGAACGACTACAGGATCGTCATGAACGGGAAAGCACGCCTGTACCATGCCAACCTGCTGCGCGCCTACATAGAGAGGACAGCCTACGGGGAGAAGAACAAAGACAAGAAGACAGAGAAGGTTGCAGTTATCAGGGGTGAAACGAGGGGTTGCTCGTTCTTGAGGACGACCTTTCTGTCTGGAGACGGACCATCAACCTCTGCAATATCTTCAGGTTGCAAGGTTGGCAAACGCCAGACTTATGCGCTGGGCGTTGATTCTCCAACCGTACCAATTCACGGTACGCGTCATTCCGGGCGCCAACAATGTTGGAGCTGACTTTCTCTCTCGGGCTGTAGAGGAGAACATGACTGTGAGCGAAACCGAGGTTTCGTCTTGAAGAGGGGAGGTGTGTCACGATCGGGTGACAGAGACCAAGAAAGCGTCACTCAGTGGAGTGCCTGTTCTGGGTCAATGTATGATAGAAAGCGCCTGTGCGTGATATTGGGCTACAGCAGAGTTTGCTGACAGTGCTCAATGAACACGGATGTTTCGTAGCGCACGAGTTTCACAGTGCGGGGGTTTCTGCTGTCACAGGGCTGACGGTTTTTCGCTGACAGCGCGCACGGGATTTTCGCGGATCGAGTTTCTCGTGTCTTTTTTCTGCTTGGGAGGCAGAATTGTGTATAGCTGGACTGGTTTTGTGACAAGGTCAGTCACGTGTTTTTGGCTAGGTTGTCTGAGAGAGACACAAGCACGGGGCACTTGACACCCAGCGGCAGAAGGGGAAGGACCTAATACACAGTTTCTAGAGTATGATGGTTTTTCACCGAATATTGTATTCGGCACTCTAGGGGAGCTTCCACCGGTTATTTCCTTCACACTGCCACATATTTTGCTGAGGACAAGTCGTCAACATTCCTTCGTCGGCGATGGCTTTCGCATAAGGATTCGACAAGGGGTTCTGGAGGTTTTTGGTCACTGTTGACGAACAGAGGCTGTTCCAGGGAGGAGGCGGACTTTGCTTCCATTGAGAGTACAATCATAGGCTTTTGAGGTAATAAATCATTATTTAACGCTGTTGATGAGTCTGTGTTTGTGGAATGAAATACTCTCTGTTGTTCTTTCCAGGTTAGCGCATAATTTACTCTCTGTGACGCTAAAATACTAATCTGTATATGGTTTTTGCAGATAGGGAGAGAAGGACGGAAAATGGCTGTTTTGTTGTTGTAAAAAGTCCGTTTTGTGCAGGCCCACGTGCTCGATGAGGTATTTAAAGATGACATGTTTTAAGGTGGTGGGTGAGGGGTAGCTGACATGTTTAGTGCACCGATGCTTTCTGTTTGCAGCCTTCGTTCGTTCGATTCGCTTCGCTTCGTTACGTGTTCCTGTAACGTCTGCACGGCTGACTTTGGCGGGACCTGTTGAAGCTACGCTAACCAGGAGACCGGCTAACCAGCGGACCGGCTAACCAGCGAACCGGCTAACCAGCGGACACGCTAACCAGCGAACCGGCTAACCAGCATACCGGCTAAGCAGCAGCAGCAGAGATAAAGCTAAGTGCACCATGTCGTACGCACCCCGTTGACCACCGTTGTCTTTTCGTATCTATGATTTCATTGGAGTAGTGACAACGTGGGGTGTGACCCCTGCACGAACTAGAGCTTTTCGAACAGAACATTCGCATTTAACTATATTTACACGGGTTCAGCGTGTTACTATAATTTTCTATATACTACTGGCATTTTGTCAGTGAACACTGTTTTTTTACGTGTTGAGAACGTAAAAGGAACATATTTTGAGTGAAGGCTCGAGGGAGGTGGAGAGTTTATACATAAACAGGCGTCTGAAACTTATACTTTTGTTGACTCTATTTAATTGTATGACTGCGAGAGTGGATCGTGGTGTGGTTAGTTAATTAGTAGTAATTAACCGGTTCATAATCACCTTAAGTGATATATTGAAACGTGACAGGCGGGGGTGCGCTTTCCCGTCATTGGAAGTGCGCGTATACTAGTAGGCCTATTAAACTATTTCACGTTCACGTTCACGCAACCTGAAATGGGCGACACAAATCAATTACAAGTCCAATTTGTAAATATATTTTTCCATTTGCTTCGCTTTGAACCAGAGCAACTAATAAGTATAGATGTTTGAACATCTATCCCTTCAAATACTCACCCTCCCTGCATAGCCAAGACGTCGATCGACTTCTGACGTAGGCCGACTCATTATGACGTCATTCTCACTTCCGATTAACAAAACTGACACAGAAAAGTTACTTCAGTCAATTTCATATGTCGAGGTGATGCTATTGGGTAATATGAACAACCTTTTCCACCTGGACGAATTACCCGCCCCCCATGGACGAGTTGCCCTCCATGGAGGGCAAGTCGTCCATGCTTCAGGATTTTTTTCTTTTATATTTTATTTAAAAACCGTGCCAGTTGGATCGTTCATATTCCACACAACGCTTACACGAAAGAGAACACACCAGGTTTTACAACAAAAACAATCTTTTTTTTAAAAAGACGAGAGGTATAAGCTGCATTTGTTAGAGGGGTCGACTTGCCCTCCCTTCCCCTACACTTACACCTTCTGCAACACACACGTGCAATATCTGTTATTATCAAGTATGATTTCAATCGATATCATTCAATTTGTTTCTCTAAAACAAACACAGAAACAAAAGTTCACAGACTGACACAAACACATGGAAAAATGACCAATACCTGTGTTTTCCTGTGAATCAATAATGTTAAAAGGTACTAGCGTGTTTTACCTTCAGTTAGTGGACCTTTGGAGATCGCAAAATGTGGAAATCCGTCCACGGAAGGTGAAACATATGCTAGTGCAATCTACGTGGCTTCATTGACTGCTGCCATCTTGGAGTCAATGAAACGGTCAGAGCATCGCATCCTAGCAACCTCAACTGAATATCATTCATGTGCATATTCGCTGCACAATACGATGGCACGCTGTTTCCTTTTGCTCTCTTCGTTTATAATTCTTTCCATGAAGACAAACAAATTATTGCCTTGTACGCTGCGATAGTTTTGGAATAATGGCGCGAGCGTTGACGTCATATGTATACAGTGTCGTCATGACGTAGTCTCGGTCACTTAACCTCGTTTTGTGTACGCAACTAGTGAAGTCTCAATTAATATGAGAGAGGGAGTCGATACACGAATTCCATTCGTCACAGGGTCCAAGCACTGAACCTTGAGGAACTCCCGCTACTACTGGAAGATAAGTTGATTTACTGCCTTTTAATACAACTGCTTGCTTTCGATCTGTTAGGTAGTCTGTAAACCAGTTTAATAATGGCCCATTAATTCCAGCGGCTTCGAGTTTATGCAATAAGCCCCGGTGCCAAACTCTATCGAATGCTTTGGATATATCAAAGAAGATTGCTTGGGTAGTTATTCTATTATCGAGTGATTTGCATTTTACTTTGAGAAGATGATAAAACTTGACACACCGCCAAAGCTCATAATAAAAGATCATCACAAGACAAGCGACAGACGAGATGCACTGAGAACTTTTGTTTGTTTATATTTCTTTTAAACTTACTAAGTGATCTCCAAATTATGCTTTCTCTGTAAGTTTAATTTTGTGGGAAGCATTCTCCATTTCTCGTGTTTTGAATTTGGCGCTGAGAGTTTGTTTACATCCGCTTGCGGCATTCAACTACCTTGACCTTCCCTTTGTAATTGGGACATTTCTAAAACGTTAAGACGCACGTATTTTCCATCGGCCCTGTACTGATTTTCTGAAAGTAAAGTTCTTACTTTAAACTTTTAATGCCAACAATGTTACAAACACGACCACTTTAGCAGCTTTCAAGCTGATGTGGAAACAAATTATTTTTGTAATCTCTAGCCGACCCATCACTAGCCTGGGCTCACTTCCGGAAAAGTACTGAACTCAAGTAACATATTTTCGACTGTTTAATTTTAATTTTGTCTCCCAACACTCTCCTCTTTAATATGAGCGTATAATTAATTCAATGTTGAACTTTAATATTACTCTAAACCGAGTTCTCGTTCCAACGGAGTTTGTTGCCATGGAGAAATAAACAAGCAGCCATGCATCGTCTGCTAGACCCAGTCCGTCGCAGGCAGACTTTGATAGAAATAAAATTAACAGTACAGCGGGTTGTGCAGAATAAAAATAGAACATGCAGGCGAGTGGGTTGGCATGTGACGGCTTGTTGTGACAACTCGCTCATCATATCGGAACTGCGTTTACTTTACGCAGGACTACCTAACATACCAAAAATATTCTACTGCTACATATAGCTAACACAGAACAGTCATGTTAGTGAAACTGTACCTCGCATTTAGAAACAATGCCAGCGAAAGACTGTAAATAAATAGTCAGCGCGCATAGCTGTCCAGCGGCCGTTCCTATCAGTCCAGAAGCTCACATTTGAGAGCCTCGCGTGGCGAACTCGCGATTCTGAAAGGCCGCTAAAGAGGGCAGTCACACACGCGACTCAATCGTGAGATTTACCCTGTCACACGGCCGACTGAGTCGTGGAAAATAGCTACGACAAGTCTGCGACTCAGTCTCATGCGATTCCCTCGTAGCGTTGAGCTTTAGGAGTGACGCATGTGAAGCAGTAGAAGATCTTTGACCGCAGTCAAACGCAAAGCCATCAGCATCACCCAAGACACACAACATCCCTTAGTTTTACAGTGTGTCAAACTGCCTTCAGGCAGACGCTACAAAGTTCCTTTTGCACGCAAAAACTCCTTTAAGAAGTCTTTCATGCACAAAATTGTATTCTGTGTAGACCCTTCCACCAGCATCTTAGAGGGCTGTCATACAGGCGACTCAGTCGTTGCGATTCAGTCGTCGCGATTCAGTCTTCATGTACATTTTCTTTTAATGGATGATTGTCATTTGTTTTACCTCATGTCTGCCCTGCGTGTGATGGTGTGATCGTGACTGCTGTAGTGTGGGCGCGTGTGTGTTGGTGTGTATGTCAGTGTATGTGTGGGCGTGTGTGTGTGTGTGTCAGTGTGTGTGTGGGTGTGTGTGTGTGCGTGATTTTACCAACACTACGCGAAATTCCTTGTGCTTTAAATGTTTTTTAATGTCACTTGGCTCAATAAATACTGTATTCTGTATTCTGTATTCTGTACAATGCCATTTCTGTTTTAAATCACATCTAACTGCCAATGACTGTTTCTCTGGTATCCTGTGACAGCCTGTTGTGATAACCTTATGAGATTTTAAGAAGAATTTTGATATATATATATATTTTATTTTGAGTTTTAAAGAAGTGGAATTGTAATGTTATTAACCATAATGCATTGATGATCATAAAGGATAGACGAGAGTACGTACGAGGATGAATGTGAGGGTGCGGGTATGGATGGATATGTGTGGTTGGGTTATGACTGTGTAATGATGTGTACTTTTATGTGCCTTTGTGTTCTGAAACTGTTGTTTTCTATGTATACACGAGCCAAAAGAAAATGTTCTGTTACATCAGACAATACAGTTTTATTGAATTGAATAGAATTGAATTGAACCTAATTAGGATCTTTTTCTTGTCTCTTCTCTATTTCTGCCTCCCCAAAGCTCTCTCACTTTCCTTTTCTAACCCATACAATTCTCCACCTTTTTTCCAAAAAAAATATGGTGAATTCCGAGTTTGTCAAGTGTGACCAGGGGATGAGAGAGAAAGAAAAAAACCTTGACTAAATGTAACAAGTCGCGTAAGGCGAAAATACAACATTTAGTCAAGCTGTCGAACTCACAGAATGAAACTGAACGCAATGCAATTTTTCAGCAAGACCGTATACTTTATAATTTAATTTTGATCATAATTTTTATATTTTTAATTTTCAGAGCTTGTTTTTAATCCAAATATAACATATTGATATGTTTTTGGAATCAGAAAATGATGAAGAATAAGATGAACGTAAATTTGAATCGTTTTATTAAAAAATTATTTTTTTACAATTTTCTGATTTTTAATGACCAAAGTCATTAATTAATTTTTAAGCCACCAAGCTGAAATGCAATACCGAAGTCCGGCCTTCGTCGACTAAATGTAAAAAACACAAACCGCAACAGGCAAGTTTTAAAAACTTGTTTTTAGCCACGGGTTTGAGTTTAAAAAAAAAAGTGTGTTCTCGGGTTGTTTTTTATAATTCATGAGCAGAAAACAACAGTCAAAACTTCGACAAACCGCAATTCACTATACGGTTTTAGTGCACATTACTCATTGAGAGAGAGAGAGAGAGAGAGAGAGAGAGAGAGAGAGAGAGAGAGAGAGAGAGAGAGAGAGAGAGAGAGAGAGAGAGAGAGAGAGAGAGAGAAACGAAATTAACGCTATACACGACTATTTAGTCGCTGCAGCTTGCTTGGCTGCTTTATGGGGGGAACCATTCGCATCGTCAGTTCATACCCCCCGGCCCGTTCCAACAAACTATTCCCTCCCAATGTCCCTCCCTCTTCTTTTTTTCCCCTTCCTTTTCAAGCCACGACGGGACATGACATAGAAACAAGTTAGGACAGATTATCGTTCCTGCTCTAAGAATGAAACTATTCGATCAAATCAGTAAACCCGTACCACCGTTCTGCTGAAGTCTGTTTTATCCACTCGGCTGTTGCGTGCGTGCCACAGAGGAAAGAATATCCCCCCCCCCCCCCCCCCCCGTTCTTTATTTCACCCGAACAGAAACTATATAGTTTTTAGGGAAAGAGTCATCCCTGATCTTTTCTCCCTTGTGTGAATCTAAGAATCGTTCCTGCTCTCTTTTTTTTTCCTCGCCAGAGAAATAATGAACGGGAAACACATTCTGTGTTTTTTTGTGTGGATATCTACACTGCTGCTGCGTTACCACAGAGAAAAAGAATCATCCCTGCTCTTTTTTTTCCCCCACACAAACAGAAACAAGTTATATGCTTGCATGTTCACTTTTTAAAACGGAAACATATCTCCCACTTTGGGGCCTCATATCATCTTCCAGAAACTATTCGATCAAATCAGAAACAATGAACGGGAAACACATTCTGTTTTATCAACGCTACTGCTGTTGCGTGCGTGCGTGCCATACCGTGCCACAGAGAAAAAGAATATTCCCCTTCGTTCTTCATTTCACCCGAACAGAAACTGTATAGTTTTTTTTAAGGGAAAGAATCGTCCCCGATCTTTTCTCCCTTGTGTGTGAATCACAGATTGTCTAAATCGTAGTAGGGCTCAACTTCTTGTTTAGTGCACATTGCTCAGAGAATGAAAGAGAGAGAGAGAGAGAGAGAGAGAGAGAGAGAGAGAGAGAGAGAGAGAGAGAGAGAGAGAGAGAGAGAGAGAGAGAGAGAAACTAAAATCAACGCTATACACGACTATTTGAGTCATTGCTTGCTTGGCTTCAGGGGGGAAAAACAATCGCCACGTCGTCAGTTGAATACTATTCAGTCTGAAGAAATACGTGTTCTTTCTACTACCCCGGCCCCCGTTCCTACGACAGTGAAGAATCTTTTCGAATTGTGTAAACCCTCCCCTCTTTTTACATTTAGTCAAGTTTTGACTAAATGTTTTAACGTAGAGGGAAAATCGAGACGAGGGTCGTGGTGTATGTGTGTGTGTGTCTGTCTGTCTGTGCGTGTGTGTGTGTAGAGCGATTCAGACTAAACTACTGGACCGATCTTTATGAAATTTGACATGAGAGTTCCTGGGAATGATATCCCCGGAAATATTTTTCTTTTTTTGGATAAATGTCTTTGATGACGTCATATCCGGCTTTTGGTAAAAGTTGAGGCGGCACTGTCACACCCTCATTTTTCAATCAAATTGATTGAAATTTTGGCCAAGCAATCTTCGACGAAGGCCGGACTTCGGTATTGCATTTCAGCTTGGTGGCTTAAAAATTAATTTATGACTTTAGTCATTAAAAATCTAAAAATTGTAAAAAAATATATATATTTATAAAACGATCCAAATTTACGTTCATCTTATTCTTCATCATTTCCTGATTCCAAAAACATATAAATATGTTATATTTGGATTAAAAACAAGCTCTGAAAAATAAAAATATAAAAATCATGATCAAAATTAAATTTTCGAAATCAATTTAAAAACACTTTCATCTTATTCCTTGTTGGTTCCTGATTCCAAAGCGTGCTATCCTTCTCAGCGCAACAACTACCCCGCTCTTCTTGTCAACTTCACTGCCTTTGCCACGAGCGGTGGACTCACGATGCTACGAGTATACGGTCTTGCTGAAAAATTGCATTGCGATCAGTTTCATTCTGTGAGTTCGACAGCTTGACTAAATGTTGTATTTTCGCCTTACGCGACTTGACTTTACATTTAGTCAAGTTTTGACTAAATGTTTAAACATAGAGGGGGAATCGAGACGAGGGTCGTGGTGTATGTGTGTGTGTGTGTGTGTGTGTGTGTGTGTGTGTGTGTGTGTGTGTGTGTGTGTGTGTGTGTGTGTGTGTCTGTCTGTGCGTGTGTGTGTGTAGAGCGATTCAGACTAAACTACTGGACCGATCTTTATGAAATTTGACATGAGAGTTCCTGGGAATGATATCCCCGGATATTTCTTTTTTTCGATAAATATCTTTGATGACGTCATATCCGGCTTTTTGTAAAAGTTGAGGCGGCACTGTCACACCCTCATTTTTCAATCAAATTGATTGAAATTTTGGCCAAGCAATGTTCGACGAGGGCCGGACTTCAGTATTGCATTTCAGCTTGGTGGCTTAAAAATTAATTAATGACTTTGGTCATTAAAAATCTGAAAATTGTAAAAAAAACTAATTTTTTATAAAACGATCCAAATTTATGTTAATCTTATTCTTCATCATTTCCTGATTCCAAAAACATATAAATATGTTATATTTGGATTAAAAACAAGCTCTCAAAATTAAAAATATAAAAATTATGATCAAAATTAGATTTTCGAAATCAATTTAAAAACACTTTCATCTTATTCCTTGTTGGTTCCTGATTTCAAAAACATATAGATATGATATGTTTGGATTAAAAACACGCTCAAAAAGTTAAAACGAAGAGAGGTACAGTAAAGCGTGCTATGATGCACAGCGCAACCGCTACCGCGCCAAACAGGCTCGTCACTTTCACTGCCTTTTGCACTAGCGGCGGACTACGTTCAGTTTTATTCTGTGAGTTCCACAGCTTGACTAAATGTAGTAATTTTGCCCTACGCGACTTGTTTTTTTGTATGAATGTTTGGCTTTTCCCTCTCCCACAAGCATCATGTCTGTTGATGTGAAAAGAAAGGGGGAATATTCTTTCACACGTTTCTTTTTTTTTTTTTTGGGGGGGGGGGGGGGAGAAAAGAAAGGGAAGACGGCCTATAACTATATATATAATACAGTTTATTGCGGCATGCGAATTTCTTCTGCTAAAGCTACCTCCTTGTCCTTTTGACCCGGTGGCCCGGGTTTAACCTTTGTCTCGCCTCGCGGCTACATCTGTTCTTGTGATCGTTCCGCAGTTATAGTTTGGATACCGGTGGACTTGTAGTTTGTGTACATTTTCTTTTTCAGGTTTGACGAAAATAGTCGTGTTTAGAGTCTACTGAAAGTTCACAGATTCGCAGCCTTAGATTTTACAAAAAGAATATTGATGTTTTTAACTCTTGTCCAGTGCAAAGGGCTTTAATAATGGTTTTGAGCGGTTCGGGATAATTAGAGAGCTGTCAGTCACGCCGAGAGCTGCCATCATGTAGTAGTATATAGCTCAGTTGGTAGCGCGCTGGATTTGTATTCAGTTGGCCGCTGTCAGCGTGAGTTCGATCCCAGGTTCGGCGGAAATTTATTTCAGAGTCAACTTTGTGTGCAGACTCTCTTCGGTGTCCGAACCCTCCCCCCGTGTACACTACATTGGGTGTGCACGTTAAAGATCCCACGATTGACAAAAGGGTCTTTCCTGGCAAAATTGCTTAGGCACAGTTAATAATTGTCTACCTATACCCGTGTGACTTGGAATAATAGGCCGTGAAAGGTAAATATGCGCCGAAATGGCTGCAATCTACTGGCCGTATAAAATTTCATCTCACACGGCATCACTGCAGAGCGCCTAGAACTGTACCCACGGAATATGCGCGATATAAGCGTCATTGATTGATTGATTGATTGAGTAAACAACACCGCTCCTGATAAAGTCGCGCCGCGAACGCCTGGCTAACCCCTCCTCCTGTACTACAAGTTCGCTTATCTCCACATGCAGCTGTATCACTGGCTCCTCCCCCCCCCCCCCCCCCCCTCCCCCCCCCCCCCCCCCCCCCCCCCATTGGTTTCTGTGGGAGGAAAGAGCGGGGCTCTCTAACCTCTCATTCTCTTTCTGAGTAAAACATAAAAAATAAAAATGTGTGTGTGAGTATGTTTGCACTAAAATCGTATAGTGAATGGGTTTTTTTTAAGTGTGGTTTTTGGTGAATTCCTGTTTTAAAAAGTGAACGAACGCAACAAATAAGAAACGACGAATTTTTTAAATGGGGTTTTAATTCAAAGACAGAAACTCGAATAATTCGCACAAGCAACCTACCACAGAGATAAAGAGGCTTGACGACGGATCCCTTCTCAGTCCTGGGATATCCTACTGCTTGTGTTTGTTGTTATTGTTTGTTATTATTTGTATAGTTTGTTGTTATTGTTTGTTAATATAGCAGATCGCAGCCATTTCGGCGCATATCCTACTTTTCACGGCCTATTATTCCAAGTCACACGGGTTTTTTGGTGGACATTTTTTTTTATCTTTGCCTATACAATTTTGCCAGGAAAGACCCTTTTGTCAATCGTGGGATCTTTAACGTGCACACCCCAATGTAGTGTACAGTTAGTGTATGTTTGAGAATATTTTTTGTTGTTGTTGCTTTCTAGCACCGTTACAACCGTCTTCGTAGTTTATGAATATCTCAAGCCCCAAATGATGATAAATTTGAGGTTATTGATGTTTGGTGATTGATAATAACACTCCCAAGTACTGACAGGGAGATGTCCGGAAGTCGGGCAAAATGACCTTGTCAAACATTCTTCGATGATTACAAGTAAATAAAGAATAGGCTACACAACTTTTTATACGTCTTCTTTTGAGCCTTTTTATATTAGGGTCGCTTCCCAAAACTAGTAAATAAAGTCTGAGGTAAAAGTTTGGTGTCTTTGACGTATTAGTGCTCTGAGAATGACATGATCATCTTCTTCAAAGATTCTAGTCGTACTAAATAAAAGTGAAAGTAGATCTTGCGTGATTTCGCTGTGTTACGCAATGGTAATATTCTAGGGTAATGTCTTTTTTTAGCATATTTTCTGACTTCTAAAAGATCCCATAAAATATATATAGGGTTCCCCACCTTTGTTATAAAACTTTTTTTAAAAACCAGCGCAACAAATCTATTTTAGATGTAAAAAATTTTTTAAAAAAACAAAAAAACCTTTTAGCTTCTAAAAAAAAACCCAGAGGTCAATCTCAAAAGGTAAAAAAAAAAAAAGATGCCTCCCCCCCCCCCTATTTTTTGCGTGCTTCCACTAACGTTTTTTGTTTGTTATATTTAGTCAAGTTTTGACTAAATATTTTAACGTAGAGGGGGGAATCGAGACGAGGGTCGTGGTGTATGTGTGTGTGTGTGTGTGTGTGTGTGTGTGTGTGTCTGTGTGTGTGTGTAGAGCGATTCAGACCAAACTACTGGACCGATCTTTATGAAATTTGACATGAGAGTTCCTGGGTATGAAATCCCCGAACGTTTTTTTCATTTTTTTGATAAATGTCTTTGATGACGTCATATCCGGCTTTTCGTGAAAGTTGAGGCGGCACTGTCACGCCCTCATTTTTCAACCAAATTGGTTCAAATTTTGGTCAAGTAATCTTCGACGAAGCCCGGGGTTCGGTATTGCATTTCAGCTTGGTGGCTTAAAAATTAATTAATGACTTTGGTCATTAAAAATCGGAAAATTGTAAAAAAAAATAAAAATTTATAAAACGATCCAAATTTACGTTTATCTTATTCTCCATCATTTGCTGATTCCAAAAACATATAAATATGTTATATTTGGATTAAAAACAAGCTCTGAAAATTAAAGATATAAAAATTATTATCAAAATTAAATTGTCCAAATCAATTTAAAAACACTTTCATCTTATTCCTTGTCGGTTCCTGATTCCAAAAACATATAGATATGATATGTTTGGATTAAAAACACGCTCAGAAAGTTAAAACAAAGAGAGGTACAGAAAAGCGTGCTATCCTTCTGACTTAGCGCAACTACTACCCCGCTCTTCTTGTCAATTTCACTGCCTTTGCCATGAGCGGTGGCCTGACGATGCTACGAGTAAAATGGCATTGCGTTCAGTTTCATTCTGTGAGTTCGACAGCTACTTGACTAAATATTGTATTTTCGCCTTACGCGACTTGTTTGTTTTGTTTGTGGTCTGATAGAGAGTATGCCCCCCCACCCCCCCGCTATACTTTTGTTTGCGTGCACGCGTGTATATTTGTGTGTGTGTGTGTGTGTGTGCGTGCGTGTGAAATATAGTACCCGAGGTTTTTTAACTACTTCGGACAAGTCGGTACCTTTATCGATATCATGTTTGTGTGTGTGGGTGCGTGATATTGTATAGTCATTGAAGTTTTATCCCCAACAGTTCACAGCTTTGAGATTGTCTGTTTTTCTTCACACCACGTGATCAATGTAGCCACCCCTGTTTTTCCAACGGATAAAACTTCAATGACTATATAATATCACACACAAAAAAATCAAAAAATTCAGTAATGTTACTGTATAGTATTGAAAGAAAATCGTGTACTTTAATATGTATATATGATGTTTGTTATACTTATAAGTATAATAGGTTGAATATACTGTTTCAGAAAAAGGCCTATCAGAGGAGTCGCAGAAAAAAAGAGAGAAGGAAAATAGCGTATATAAGGACAACAACATCCCATTATTTCAGGAAGGAGTCATGACGTTTATTAAAAAAAAAGCAAGGAGCACCATGAACCCCATTATTACAGTTATTAGAAATCATGTGTACACAAAATCAGAGGTCGATGGTAGGACAGTACTGTAATAACAAAGATTCACAGAGACACGAATGGTGACAATCGACAATATTATGACCCAGATTCGACGGATAATCATCTTAGCATGTGCCGGATCTCCGATTCGGAGTACGTGGTGTTACCAGTAAGCCAATTAACGAGACTACTGGGCAATTTCACCCTCCGGTTTCAAACGGAGCTGCTGGGGAAACGTGATGGGGAGGGTTTCGTTTCTCTGAAGAGTAAAAAACACTGTGACCTTTTTATTTCACTCTGTCTGCGAAAAAAATCAAAATATACGTCGACCTTTTCGGACGCAGCTAAAAGAACATTCGTGAGTATGCTGCTAGGGCGTCGGAGGTCTTGTTCTCTCGAACGACAGAGACCGACACGCCGATCAAGACAGCCCGCCCCACCACCCCAAGCAGCAGCGCCCATCATCTTGCCCGACGCTGATGTCCTCCTCCCCCAGCACGATAACCTTCCCAAAACGCCCCCCCCCCCCCCCCGCAAGTAGTAGCAACCATCATCTTACCCGACGCTGATATCCTCCTCCCCCAGCAAGATGACTTTCTTGCGACACATCCATCTATCACACTCTCTAGCACCCACTGGTGGTTTATATAGCAATAAACAGTGGTTTGTAATTGATGAACAAGTACAAAATTGCTTATGTCCATTGTGTACAGAGGAACCAGAAGATGAAGTCCACTTCCTCTTCAAGTGTAAATGTTATGCGAGTTAGAGACAAAAGTTTGCAATTTTAGAATGTGCGTCCTCTCAGCCCGACATGAACACGGGGTATCGAGTGATTTGAGAGTGATGAGATCACTTGCACACGGGGGATAACCTGTCAAAGGCCGAACAGAAGCCGAAGGCCGCTCATGACACGTGTGAAGGCAAGTTTTGTCTGTTTTCTAGGTATTGTTTGATTTATGTCGGGATTTAAGGTAAGCTACTGATTCAGCGATGACTAAATTTGTTTCTCGATGCATAAAAAGTCAGGGAGCGATTGATATTTGCCCGTAAATAGCTTTCAAAGCTGAAAATGTCCGCGATCGAGCACCGGAAATGGCTGTTCGATGGGTTTTGCAAGTAGAAATGTGCTTTATTTCACCAAATCAGCTCGTATTTGGTGTGGGTACGGGATTCTAGAGGACGAAGGAGTCATAAGAGGTGCAAAGAAGTGCTATTTGGGAGTAGAATAAATCTTCCGAGACAGTAGACAAGAGAAGGTCATATTTGAGAGATGCGCGTAGGCCGATTGTCTTTCCGACAAGCGAATGATACAGCAGATTAATCATTCGTTTTGACCAGAAACCTAGTCTCTAGTTTTTATGAATGGGTTTTTTAATTAAAACAATCACGAGAACTCTCTCGCTTAGCCTAATGGCTGTTCGATGGGTTTCGCAAGTAGAAATGTGCTTTATTTCACCAAATCAGCTCGTATTTGACATCGGTTTGGTATATATACCGGTAGCAGTCTTGGCTAAACAAAAACGGACCTTTTCAGGTTCAGCACTCTATGAGAATGCCCTTAAATGCACTTCGGTGACTTCTCAATCCTTTGAGGTTGTAGAACTCTCCTCGGGTTATTCTTGTTCAGTGTTGCAATCGGCTCCGAAAGGGTTTGATTCTCCAGTAGGCTGTCTGTGAAGAGTTCTTTCTAGATCTAATTCTTACCCCCTCCCCCCATCTCTTCCATTACCTCTAGTGTGCTCCCTGCTTTCAAAATTCCTTGTTGGAATGTAGGCGGTGGAGACACACACAGAGTAAAGGATGATCTCCCTTGCTCATGACGTGTCACGTTTCAATATATCACTTAAGGTGATTATGAACCGGTTAATTACTACTAATTAACTAACCACACCACGATCCACTCTCGCAGTCATACAATTAAATAGAGTCAACAAAAGTATAAGTTTCAGACGCCTGTTTATGTATAAACTCGCCACCTCCCTCGAGCCTTCACTCAAAATATGTTCCTTTTACGTTCTCAACACGTAAAAAACCCGTGATCACTGACAAAATGCCAGTAGTATATAGAAAATTATAGTAACACGCTGATCCCGTGTAAATACAGTCAAATGAGAATGTTCTGTTCAAAAAAAGCTCTAGTTCATGCAGGGGTCACACACCCCACGTTGTCACTACTCCAATGAAATCACAGATAAGAAAAGACAACGGTGGTCAACGGGGTGCGTAAGACACGGTGCACTTAGCTTTCTTTCTGTATGCTGGTTAGCCGGTATGCTGGTTAGCCGGGTTGCTGGTTAGCCGGTCTGCTGGTTAGCCGGTTCGCTGGTTAGCCGGTCTGCTGGTTAGCTGGTTAGCGTAGCTTCCTCAGGTCCCAGCTCCAACGTCTGCAGCTAGCAGTGTCCCGCCAAAGGCAGCCGTGCAGCGGTTACAGGAAACCGAAACAAAACGAAACGAAGGCTGCAAACAGAAAGCATCGGTGCACTAAACATGTCAACTACCCCTCACCCACCACCTTAAAACATGTCATCTTTAAATATCTCATCGAGCACGTGGGCCTGCACAAAACGGACTTTTTACAACAACAAAACAGTCATTTTCCGTCCTTCTCTCCCTATCTGCAAAAACCATATACAGATTAGTATTTTAGCGTCACAGAGAGTAAATTATGCGCTAACCTGGAAAGAACAACAGAGAGTATTTCATTCCACAACACAGACTCATCAACAGCGTTAAATAATGATTTATTACCTCAAAAGCCTATGATTGTACTCTCAATGGAAGCAAAGTCCGCCTCCTCCCTGGAACAGCCTCTGTTCGTCAACAGTGACCAAAAACCTCCAGAACCCCTTGTCGAATCCTTATGCGAAAGCCATCGCCGACGAAGGAATGTTGACGACTTGTCCTCAGCAAAATATGTGGCAGTGAGAAGGAATAACTGGTGGAAGCTCCCCTAGAGTGCCGAATACAATATTCGGTGAAAAACCATCATACTCTAGAAACTGTGTATTAGATCCTTCCCCTTCTGCCGCTGGGTGTCAAATGCCACGTCCTTGTGTCTCTCCCAGACAACCTAGCCAATAACACGTGACTGACCTTGTCACAAAACCAGTCCAGCTATACACAATTCTGCCTCCCAAGCAGAAAAAAGACACGAGAAACTCAATCCCTGAAAATCCCGTGCGCGCTGTCAGCGAAAAACCGTCAGCCCTATGACAGCAAAAAAAAACCACTGTGAAACTCGTGCGCTACAAAACATCCGTGCTCGTTGAGCACTGTCAGCAAACTCTGCTGTAGCCCAATATCACGCACAGGCGCTTTCTATCATAATCGACCAAGAACAGGCACTCCACTGAGTGACACTTTCTTGGTCTCTGTCACCCGATCGTGACACACCTCCCCTCTTCAAGACGAAACCTCGGTTTCGCTCACAGTCATGTTCTCCTCTCCAGCCCGAGAGAGAAAGTCAGCTCCAACATTGTTGGCGCCCGGAATGACGCGTACCGTGAATTGGTACGGTTGGAGAATCAACGCCCAGCGCATAAGTCTGGCGTTTGCCAACCTTGCAACCTGAAGATATTGCAGAGGTTGATGGTCCGTCTCCAGACAGAAAGGTCGTCCGTACAGGTACGCTTCGAACTTCTGGATGCCCCAGACAATGGCGAGACACTCGCGTTCAACCGTTGCATACGCTGCCTCGGCCGAGGTCAGCTTACGGCTGGCGAAGCAAACAGGGTGCAAAAACCCCTCTGTCTCCTGAAGCAACACTGCCCCAAGTCCCTTCCCTGAAGCGTCTGTCCTCAGCACGAAGTCCTTGTTCAGGTCTGGTAGTCGGAGAATAGGCTGACTGGTGAGTCGCCTCTTCAGGGTGTTGAATGCGGAGCTGCATTCCTCAGTCCACACTACAACGGTCGGTTGTAGTTTCTTGGTAAGGTTGGTCAGTGGTAGTGCGATTTCGGCAAAGTGCGGGATGAAGCGTCTGTAGAAGCTGGCTAGGCCCAGGAAAGACCTGACTTCTTTCTTCGTGCGCGGTGGCTCCGCCTCCCGAATCTTCTGGATCTTGTCGTCCTCTGGAACGAGCAATCCCTCGCCGACAACATGACCCAGGAAAGACAATTCCCGAAATCCCAAGAAGCACTTGGACGGTTTAGCTCCCAGATTTCCGTCCTTCAACCTTCCGAACACGTCGCGCAGGGCGTCGAGATGTTCAGTCCATGTCTCAGTCGCGATCAGCACATCGTCGATGAAACTGCTGATGTCCTCGCGCTTCAATGGTTCCAAAAGTTTCCTCATCATGCGAGTGAAGACGGCACCTGCATTCTGTAGACCAAAAGGCATGACTGTCCACTGGAACTGGCCGAATGGAGTGGTAAATGCAGTCTTTGGGCGATCTTCCTCGGCAACTGGAATTTGCCAGTATCCCTTGGTGAGGTCTAATTTTGAAAAATACTTGGCCTTGGCCAAGTGACTGAAGAGGTAGTCCACATCAGGCATGGGTTCCGCGTCAAACGCCGTAATCTTGTTCAGCTTCCGGTAGTCGACACAGAACCTGACGCGTCCATCCTTCTTCTTCACAAGCACAATTGGTGAACTGTAGGGAGAGTTCGCTGGCTCGATGACGCCCAACTTCGTCATGTCGGCGATTTCCTTCCTGACCACCTCCTTCTGGGCGTGAGGCATGGGATACTGCTTCGTCCTCACTGGCTGTTTCTCCAGCAAGTCGAAGGTAAACTCCTCTAGATGCGTCTGAAGTGGTATGTCTGTAAGGACCCGTGCTGCATCCTTCAGGATCTCTTGCAGGTCCGCCTGCTGGTCGTCCCCAAGATCAGGTGAGATGTGCACGTCCGTGTGATCCTCACTAGCCTCCAACGGACAAACTGGTACACGTCCTCCTCCCTGTTCTTCCGTTGTCTCGTCCATCACGACAGCAACTGCTTCTGTCACTTTGTCCTTTTCCCCGTAGGCAGTCCTCTCTATGTAGGCGCGCAGCAGGTTGGCGTGGTACAGGCGTGCTTTCCCGTTCATGACGATCCTGTAGTCGTTCTGGCCCACTTTCGCTGTCACCTCAAAAGGTCCTTGCCACTGCAGTTGTAGCTTGTTGTGTTTGACAGGTAGAAGTAGCAACACCCGTTCTCCAATCTTGAAGCTGCGCGGCCGTGCCTTGCGGTCGAATCCTCGCGCATAACGCTGTGCTGCTCTTCCCAGGTTCTCTTGAGCCAGTTTGCAGGTCTCTTCAATCCTGTTCCTGAGTTCTACGATGTAGGTCGCTGTCGTCTGCACCTCCTCGTCAGCTTCTTCGTCTGTCCAAGCCTGACGCAGGATAGCCATGGGACCGCGTACCTGTCTGCCGTACAACAACTCAAATGGGGAAAAGCCCAAGCTCTCCTGAGGAACCTCGCGGTATGCAAAAAGCAATGCTGGGATGTACCTGTCCCACGTGCGTGGTTTCTCCTGAGCTAGTTTCCTCAGCATGGTCTTCAAGGTGCCATTGAACCTTTCCACCAGTCCGTTGCACTGAGCATGGTAAGGAGTGGTGAAGTGCTGCTCCAGTGATAGCAGTCGTGCTGCCTCCGCCATCACTCCTCCCGTGAACTGCGTGCCTCTGTCGGTGAGTACCTCTGATGGAATTCCCAGCCGGGACCACATAGTAACCAGAGCCTCAGCTACTCGCGTGGCTTCAATCGATTTCAGAGGGATCGCCTCTGGGTATCGAGTAGCGTAGTCCACCATGGTCAAAATGTATCTGTTTCCGTCCTCAGACGCAGGCAAGATGGGCCCGATGATGTCCACTGCCACCCGACGAAAGGGTTCGTCGATGAGCGGCATCTTCTCTAAGGGGACCTTCCTCACCCTTCCTTTGGCAACCACCTTCTGGCACTTATCGCAGGACGCACAGAAACGTCGGACATCCGTGCAGATGCCTGGCCAGTAAAAGTGGCGCCAGACACGATCCGTGGTCTTCTTGGTACCAAGATGACCTCCCAGAATCGAGTCGTGTGCCGTTGCCATGACACCCTCGCGAAACTCGCGAGGCACGACAACCTGTTTGAATGTACCTTCTTGGTTGCTGAACTCCCGGTAGAGCAACTTCTTGTCCCTGAGGAACTTTGACCTCCCACGCTTCCCGCTCAGCTTCACCTTCCCCGACTTCGCGTGCTCCCGAGGAGTCGCTAATGTCGGATCAGATGCCTGAGCCTTCGCGAGAAGCGCGGGGGTCACGTTCCCCAGGGCAGCTCGTGCAGCAGGTAGGGGTTTGAGAGGTTTGTCCTCTCGCTCCGCCTGTGCCCGCGTGAGCACTGAAATGACGTCGGGAGACCGATAAACGGGAACCTCCCTGGTGACGCCGTCCACAAACTGAACCCGGTTTCCAATGAGCAGGTCGCATGGAGGATCGTCCATGACGACGGCCACAATGGTCCCCGTGAACAAGGGTGTTACGACCTTGATCACTGCCGTGTTCAAGTCGTAAGCGTGAGATGCCTCGGCCATTCTCACCCTGATGCTGTCTCCTGTGTAGGCCATAGCTGGAACTAGACTCGCCCGAACCACTATCATGTCTGCCCCTGTGTCCCGCAGACCTTCGCCCTTCACTCCGTTAACGTAGACGTTGCAGTGGGGCTGGAAATGTTTCCTGGAGCACGGAACGCAGAGTTGTGGAATGGTGCATGAGCTCGTGACGTCCCTTAACTCCTCGCTGCCAACAAAGTGTACGCCCTTCTGGTCAGCCTGTCTCTTGTGGCAGTCCTTCTTCACGTGGCCCCGCTTGTTGCAGTAGTAACACTGGATGTCAGTTCTGGAACTTGATCCCTTGTGTCCCTGATCGTCCTTCCCGTCCTTGGGTCCTGAAGAACCTGAATTTCCCGATTTTCCCGGCCGTGAGCCTGAAGATTTGCCAGAGATCGCCTGGGCGTCCTCGTGTACTCTGATCCAGTCGGCTGCCTCCTGAGTAGTCTTAGGCTGGTGCTCCTGCACGAAGGTCACCACCTCAGGTCGCAGGCTGGACATCAGTTGTTCCATGACTATGAGGTCGGCAAGGTCGTCGACGGTCCAGTTCTTCTCGGCCATCTCCACCCAGCGCCGCAGGTAGAGATTAAGGCGTGCCACAAACTGATGGCTCAGCTCGCCGCTCAGTCTCTTGCTGTTACGCAGACGTCGTCTGTAGGCTTCAGCAGTCAGGTTGAAGCGCTGGAGTAACGCCTTCTTTAGTGCCTGATAGTCTCTCGCCTCGTCGTCATCCAAAGCGTTGTAGAGCTGCAATGCGCGTCCTTTTAAGCAGGTGCTAAGGCGGCTAGCCCACGTGGCCTCTTCCCACTTCTGGTCAGATGCAATGCGCTCAAACCGGCGTAAAAAGTCGTCGAGCTCGTCCTTGTCATCGTCGAACGTCGGCAGTCTCGTACGGTCGGCAACAAATGTCGGCGCGCTAGCCTGAGTAAGCGTACCCTTCTCGGCCTGTAGCCTAGCTAGTTCTAGCTGGAGATCGCGATCCGCCTGCTCTTTCTCTTTCCGTTCCTGTCTGTCACGCTCTGCCTGTCGTTCCCTTTCTTGTCTGTCAAGTTCGGCCTGTCGTTCTTGTCTGTCAAGCTCGTCTTTCTTATCCTGTCGGTCACGTTCGGCCTGTCGTTCGGCCTGTCGTTCCCTTTCTTGTCTGTCACGTTCATCTTTCTCTTTCCGTTCTTGTCTGTCACGTTCGTCTTGTCGTTCCTGTCTCTCACGTTCGGCCTGTCGTTCTTGTCTGTCAAGCTCTTCTTTTCTCGTCTGTCGCTCTATGTCTTCCTTACGTTCTAACTCCTTGCGCTTAAGCAAACTACGCGCTCTAACGCGTGCGTCTCGCTCTGTCTGTTCCTCGCTACCAGGAGTCTCAAAAGTTAATCTCTTCGTAGGAGATCCCCCTGTAGCCATGGTTAGTTTAGCAAAGCTTTATCACAAAAGTAAGTCTAACGCAGCTATAGCTAGAACACGCGGTGATGAAAGCGGTGGATACAAAAATCCAGCAACCGGAAAATGCAGAAGAAAAATCCAAACGGTGTAGAACAAAACGCGTAGCCTACTTTATGGCTGCTTTTTGCGGTGAAACAAAGTGTTTCCCACAGCCGTGGCCTACTTTATCGGCTGCTTTTTGCGGTGAAACAGAGTGTCTCCCACAGCCTTGGTTAGGACAGAAGTCCTCGGACCCTTCCCCCCAAAAATTCCAACAAAGTCAAAATATGGAGAAAAATCCAAGTAAAACAAGACGGTAGAAATGTAACCTGTTACAGAATGCGAAACAACAATGTAGAGAAAACTGAGTAAAACGAATAACAAATCCGCTAACCCCGCTCAGCTCTCTGCAACGGAAAACTCTGAACGTACAACAACAAAGATTCACAAACAAAGGAAAGGGAAGTAATCACAGTTAGCGCATACAATAACTCACAAATTACAATTTACATTTCCTGCAAGATGTGAATCGCTTAAGGTGTGGTATATGATCAAAACTATACAAAAAAGGGTAGCACCAAGCAGAAAATAAGTCGAGCACTGACGAGATTATCTGCTCTTAGTTATCCTTAATTGGTGGGTCTTTATCAGTTGGAAATTAACTGAGTAAATCCCGGCTTGGCCCCCATGTGTCACGTTTCAATATATCACTTAAGGTGATTATGAACCGGTTAATTACTACTAATTAACTAACCACACCACGATCCACTCTCGCAGTCATACAATTAAATAGAGTCAACAAAAGTATAAGTTTCAGACGCCTGTTTATGTATAAACTCGCCACCTCCCTCGAGCCTTCACTCAAAATATGTTCCTTTTACGTTCTCAACACGTAAAAAACCCGTGATCACTGACAAAATGCCAGTAGTATATAGAAAATTATAGTAACACGCTGATCCCGTGTAAATACAGTCAAATGAGAATGTTCTGTTCAAAAAAAGCTCTAGTTCATGCAGGGGTCACACACCCCACGTTGTCACTACTCCAATGAAATCACAGATAAGAAAAGACAACGGTGGTCAACGGGGTGCGTAAGACACGGTGCACTTAGCTTTCTTTCTGTATGCTGGTTAGCCGGTATGCTGGTTAGCCGGGTTGCTGGTTAGCCGGTTCGCTGGTTAGCCGGTCTGCTGGTTAGCCGGTTAGCGTAGCTTCCTCAGGTCCCAGCTCCAACGTCTGCAGCTAGCAGTGTCCCGCCAAAGGCAGCCGTGCAGCGGTTACAGGAAACCGAAACAAAACGAAACGAAGGCTGCAAACAGAAAGCATCGGTGCACTAAACATGTCAACTACCCCTCACCCACCACCTTAAAACATGTCATCTTTAAATATCTCATCGAGCACGTGGGCCTGCACAAAACGGACTTTTTACAACAACAAAACAGTCATTTTCCGTCCTTCTCTCCCTATCTGCAAAAACCATATACAGATTAGTATTTTAGCGTCACAGAGAGTAAATTATGCGCTAACCTGGAAAGAACAACAGAGAGTATTTCATTCCACAACACAGACTCATCAACAGCGTTAAATAATGATTTATTACCTCAAAAGCCTATGATTGTACTCTCAATGGAAGCAAAGTCCGCCTCCTCCCTGGAACAGCCTCTGTTCGTCAACAGTGACCAAAAACCTCCAGAACCCCTTGTCGAATCCTTATGCGAAAGCCATCGCCGACGAAGGAATGTTGACGACTTGTCCTCAGCAAAATATGTGGCAGTGAGAAGGAATAACTGGTGGAAGCTCCCCTAGAGTGCCGAATACAATATTCGGTGAAAAACCATCATACTCTAGAAACTGTGTATTAGATCCTTCCCCTTCTGCCGCTGGGTGTCAAGTGCCACGTCCTTGTGTCTCTCCCAGACAACCTAGCCAATAACACGTGACTGACCTTGTCACAAAACCAGTCCAGCTATACACAATTCTGCCTCCCAAGCAGAAAAAAGACACCAGAAACTCAATCCCTGAAAATCCCGTGCGCGCTGTCAGCGAAAAACCGTCAGCCCTATGACAGCAAAAAAAAACCACTGTGAAACTCGTGCGCTACAAAACATCCGTGCTCGTTGAGCACTGTCAGCAAACTCTGCTGTAGCCCAATATCACGCACAGGCGCTTTCTATCATAATCGACCAAGAACAGGCACTCCACTGAGTGACACTTTCTTGGTCTCTGTCACCCGATCGTGACATGACGTAATTTCTATGCATTCTCGCTCTTGACGTCATTCTATATTTAACTTTTCTTTAAAAGTACAAGCGATCGAGTGCACATTTTGGCATTTTTAGCAGCGCTCTCATTATGAATTTCTATTTTGTTGCTTCAACAACCAAGAGCAGCTGCTGATACTTCAAAATTTCTTTTTCATACTCTTCACTGACAGTTGCAGGGGAATCAAAGAAAGATTCTCGTCTATGCAGAGGGCCTACCGCAGAAATGTGGTTTTCTCTTTTGCATAGAAGTTTGAGAGTTCTTCTCTGTTTTATGCCAAGAGACTGCCTGATGAGAGCTTCTCAGCTCGAAACCGGTAGCAGTCTTGGCTAAACAAAAACGGACCTTTTCAGGTTCAGCACTCTATGAGAATGCCCTTAAATGCACTTCGGTGACTTCTCAATCCTTTGAGGTTGTAAAACTCTCCTCGGGTTATTCTTGTTCAGTGTTGCAATTGGCTCCGAAAGGGTTTGATTCTCCAGTAGGCTGTCTGTGAAGAGTTCTTTCTAGATCTAATTCTTACCCCCTCCCCCCACCTCTTCCATTACCTCTAGTGTGCTCCCTGCTTTCAAAATTCCTTGTTGGAATGTAGGCGGTGGAGACACACACAGAGTAAAGGATGATCTCCCTTGCTCATGACGTAATTTCTATGCATTCTCGCTCTTGACGTCATTCTATATATATATATATATATATATATATATATATATATATATATGTTATAGCCCAAGTAGAAAACTTCAGGCCATGTGAGTAAAATATACATGTATGTAACAGATGGGCGGTGCCTGTTATCGTCCATGTGGTTTTGATATGAAATAAAATATTTATAATTTTTTATGAGTTGTTGAATGATATTTGGATTTTTTTTTTATCATCGTGATTCTGTGTCTCTGTCAGAAAGATGCCAAGTTCGACAACCGTTGTCGGAAAATATTTCTCTGTTTAACAACGGTTACTTCCCGTTGTATGAGTGTGTGTATCTATAGTCTTTCTCTCTCTCTCTCTCTTTCTCTTTCTCTCTCTCTCTCTCTTTCTCTTTCTCTCTTTCTCTTTCTCTTTCTCTTTCTCTCTCTCTCTCTCTCTCTCTCTCTCTTTCTCTCTTTCTCTTTCTCTTTCTCTTTCTCTCTCTCTCTGATGCGCAAATTGCTCCCATCTTGCTCTATGGCTCAGAACTATGGGGATGTTTTGACTGTTCACAGATTGAAAAGGTTCTCATGTATGCCTGTAAAAGACTACTCGGGATCTCGTCAAACAGTCCAAACCAGAATGGTGTATGGGGAACTTGGAAGATGCACTTTGTCAATCCTAGCAAATATCCGAAGCGTAAAGTACTGGTTGAGACTTAACACTATGCCGGATTCGAGATATGCAAAGATGTCATACATCATGTTAAAAAACGCAGTTGAAAGGGGAAAACAGAATTGGGTCTCACAAGTTAAATGCCTCCTTTGCATGAATGGATTTGGAGATGTGTGGTTGAACGGGTCTGTAGGTAGGGAATGTGCGTTTATTAGAACATTACAGCAACGTCTGCAAGACTGCTTTGAGCAAAACTGGCACTGTAAACGGCTTGATACAAGTGTGAGATTTGATGTATACATGATGTTTAAAGGAGAACTTGAAAAAGAAAAGTATCTGGGTGTCATTGAAAACCAGTACATACGCAAAATGTACACAAAGTTCAGACTGGGCATTGCACCATTGAAGGTAAATAAACTGCGCTATAATCCTGAGTGCGCTGAATCCAGAAATTGTACATTTTGTAAATCAACTGAAGAAAATGAAAACCACTTCCCAGCTTACAATGCAATCCGTCAAAAGTACACTGATTGGTGCTTGTTTTGACCTTGACCAGTTCTCCAACTCATCGTTGTGTATTTTACAGACTGACAACAAATTACGACTGATTGCATTGTCAAATTATGTGTTCTACGCGTTTAGACAAAGAGAAAATCAATTGTGAAATAGACCGGTATGATCGTACAACCCAAAACCCTTGTCTTCATCTTACTGTATTTTTTTTCTTCTCTGTTTTTACTTCTTGTGCCGCTAGGTGTTGATTTTAAGTTGCCTTGCTTCCGGACGGTCAAGTCCACTTTGTTCACATGCTAACTATTTCTCCCCCTTGTACATACACATTGTGTTTGATGCAATAAAAATTCGCCTTCGCCTTCGCCTTCGCCTTCTTTCTCTCTCTCTCTTTCTCTTTCTCTTTCTCTCTCTTTCTCTTTCAACTCCGGAATTTCACAAGTGTGAGTTTTTAGTTTTCAGCCCCAGTAGCGGCCAAGCTTTTACTATTCTACTACGGCTGGTAAGGCTACCCACTGCTTGTTTGCGATAATAGTAATGATGAGTCACGCCCCGCGTTGCTGCTATACAGGCAAATCTCCCGATTGTTTGGCTTTGTATAGTGGTGGTTGTGTTGTTGGACCACCACCCTTTCTTTTCTTTCTTCTCCCCGCCAACCGGGTGAGATATGTGGAACACAAATAAACCACCTCCTCCTCGTTGTCGTCGTCGTTGTTGTTGAAAACCAGTAGAATTCTTGTGTCAGGACAATAATGTATACCAGGGAAGGTAACTTCGCCGCCCAACACCACCCATATCAGTCATCATCTCAAACAAAAGTTTTAAAAAGACGAAGAAGAGCAATTCACACTCAAGAAATTTACAACAACTTTATTTTAGACTCGAAATCAAAAACGAAAAATAACCAAGAATATGAACGGGAAAAACCCCACACAACATTTGAAACAAAAAAGAGAAAGAAGAGAGAGAGACAGAAATAAATTACAAGAGGAAGGCCGGAATTCTTTCTTCCCCGTTTATTTTTTGTGTCGATTTCTCGTGTATATGATTCTGACTTCTCTTTTGTGTGTGTGTGTGTGTGTGTGTGTGTGTGTGTGTGTATGTGTGTGTGTGTGTATGTTGGTGGCCAAACTCGCTTCAAAGAATTTTAAAATAAAGATGAACAATGCTCGAAACCAAAAACGAAAACCAAGAATCGGAACGGGAAAAACCCCACAACATTTGAAACAAAAAGAGTAAGAAGAAATCGCAAGAGGAAGGCCGGGATTCTTTCTTCCTTCCCTGTTCATTTTTGTGTCGATGTTCTTGTTGCGTCAGGACATTAATGTATACGCGGGGATGTAACTTCGCGAAATGAAAAATAGTCATCTATAAATGATTATTCTCAATCGAGAAACAAAGTGATGAGGATAGGCCTATGGGTTTGAATACGGTTGTCCCCTCAGTGACGAGGCTACCTTTCAATTTCTTCAGAACACCCCAGCGTTGATGTTTCCCGTTCACTGTTTCTGTGCTGGGAAGGACAATAGTTTGTTAGAACGGGGGCCGGTGGTGTCAACTGACGCGGCGAATGTTTCTCCCCCAAGCCGCTTTAATAAGCAAGCTGCGACTGAATTGGTCGGTGTTCCATAGCGTTGATTTCTCTTCTTTCTCGAGCACAATAGTTTGTTGGACCGGGGCCGGTGGTGTCAACTGACGCGGTGAATGTTTCTCCCCCAAGCCAGCAAGCTGCGATTGAATTATTCGTGTTCCATAGCGTTGATTTTTCTTCTCTCTCTTTCTCTCTCTCGCATCCCAAGCATGTTTAGTTGATATGAAAAGAAAGGTAAGGGAAAAAGCAGGAACGATTCTTAAATTCGCACACAGGTGAAAAGATCGGGGACGATTCTTTCTTTAAAAAAAAACCCACACAACTATACAGTTTCTGTTCAGGTAAAATAACGAACGAAGGGGAAGAATATTCATTTTCTCTCTGCACACGGCCGCGTATAATAGTAACACCAGCTGTACTACCGCGGATCTTAATCTCCTGAGTGGCCTGCGAGCGGCGAGCACACGCTGTTATTACGCGATACCCCCACGTCAGTGGGCAGGCTGATACTATACTCTGCTCTTTTTCAGTCTGATGGGACGGCGGGGGGAAACACACTGCCTTTGTTGTTTTTCATAGATAAAATAATATTCCCAGTTGCAACGCTCTTGATCTCATCGCATATAGTCTAGTGAACACAGTTTACATAGACACCAAACACTCCTAGAGAAATGTGAGCGTGATTTGCACTAAGCGGCCCCGTTATAATAATGCATGCATTCTACATCATATGTGATGTCTTCCAGCACAGCCACACGCACACAACACAAACTATGATGCAACTATTTTATACCTTAATAGTCGCCCCTGTGTCCACTTATGGAGCCGAGGTCTGGTTCCCATCAGCAATCAACATCCAAAACGAACAATCGCTACCCGACATATTCGATAAGTGTCTATCAAATAATCTACCCCATGAACAAGTGCATTTAAAATTCAGTAAACGTCTTCTTGGCTGTCCACAGTAAAGCAATGAACTTGCCAACGCTAGCAGAGCTCGGGCAACTCCCTGTGGGTATACAACTAATTGAACAAACAATAAACTTCTGGACCCACATCGTTGAGTCAGAAGAAAATTCATATTTACGACAGGCTTACGCTGACATGATCGACAGACCACAAGACAGCTCACCGCAATGGATACATTTCGTTCGAGCAATCATAGGTAACCTCGGACTGGACCATAACTGGATACTTCAGTCAGCAGTCCAAAAGAATGCCGCGCTGATGAAAACTCTACGACGAGGACTAGAATACGAATACGTACGATTTTGGCAAGGAAAGAAGACTGACTGAGGGCTCAAAACTGCAATACTACAACACAATTACTGACGGCGATTACGACTGTGAAGCATACTTGACATGTGTAACCAACCCCAAACACAGAAAAGCACTGTGTAGATTGCGTATTAGCGCTCACGATTTAAAAATCGAAAGGGGGAGATACACAAACACACCCAGAGAGGATAGAAAGTGCACCGTGTGTGGCGTGATTGAAGACGAGCTCCATTTCCTGAATAGTTGTACAAGATTCCATGATCTACGCTTGCAGCTTATGGAACATGCACGTGTTTATGCTCGAAATCCGAGTCAGCTGATGGCGATGCAAGACGTACCGATACAGCAACAACTTGCTGAATTTGTATACAACTGCATGATTATACGGAATAATGACATAACTACAGATACATAACAATGTTGTAATCACTGCTCCATGGACGATATTTCTTCTTGTCTTTACAAATATCCACTTCGTGTCTGATAAACCCTTTACTGTGTTTTTATGACAATTAAATGAGTTCTGAGTTCTGAGTTCTGAGTTCAAACAACAAGGACTAACTTACACCCATCATGTTATGTGGTGCATGTAAGATTTTTGATAGAAGATGATCACTCAGTACTAGCAGGGGACTACAGCTTTCGACGAATCACTCACTGAATTGCCGTGAAGAACACCGCGCCTGATTAACGCTGTGGAGATCCGGGGGTCAATAAAGCATATATTAACTTGTTTCTGTGTTTGCCGGGGAGAGAGAGAACATGTCCCGTTTAGTTGCGGCTTGAAAACAAAAAGAAAACAAGTCGCGGGGTAAGACGAAAATACAACATTTAGTCAAGTAGCTGTCGAACTCACAGAATGAAACTGAACGCCAATGCCAATTTTTCAGCAAGACGGGTATGGTATATACTCGTACTATAGCATCCCGTGTCAGTCCACCGCTCATGCTATGGTGCGCCAAATTGATATTACTATCGTTAACTGTTATATAGAGTTTCGAAACTATCGTTATCTGTTAAATAGAGTTTCGAAACTATCGTTAACTGTTATTTAGAGTTATATCAATAGCGCGTTTGTGCGCGCTATTGCTAAAACTATGAATAACAGATAACGAGGGTTTCGCAAAACGGCGGCATGGTGCGCGCAAGTGATATTACTATCGTTAACTGTTATATAGAGTTTCTAAAAATAGCGATGGCGTGGTCGGATGTTTCGATGCCGGCAAAATGGCTGCTGAACGTTTCGTTCGAGCGAATTTGCACTACTTACTACACCATTTAGTAGATCATATTCAACTAACTGTCGTCTGATAAGTCCATCATTTCACTGCTTCGTTTAATCAAGGAATCAAATCTTCGTAACAGCTAGCACGCTTCCTGTTTTCACAGAAATATTGGTCAGTGTCAGCTTGACCCGTTCTAGCTACCGCGCTGTGTGCGGGCGGGCAGGGACCGGTACACATACGGCTGGCATGCAGTACCCAAAACACGATGCGAAAGCATGCAGTGTTTTCCAAAACACGTCGTGGGGGATGTCACTCGGGAAACTGTGACACGTTGTTTTGTGTTTGTTTTGAAAAAAAACCCACTGTTTTGTGAAGTGCGTCTGTCATGGTCTTTTCCGCGAATATTCAGTAGGCCTACCCGTCTTCAAACCGCACACGTGGAAAACGGTACGGCCGAAAGTACAAATGATATGATAAAGCTAATATTAAACAAACTCAACAATGATTTGAGAAGACGACAACAGAAGAACGGTCAATAACTAATTTTGTAGTTTTTTTAAATTGTGTTTCTAGTTAAAATGTACATTTCGTAGCAAAAAGACAGTTTTGCAATGGCATTTCAGGGTTTTCCCGTTTTGGGAACGATACCGACGCGCCGTTTTGATGAAACTATCGTTAGCTGTTATATAGAGTTTCTGAAACTCTATATAACAGATAACGATAGTTTCGAAACTCTACATAACAGTTAACGATAGTTTCAAAACTCTGTATAACAGTTAACGATAGTTTCAAAACCCTATATAACAGTTAACGATAGTAATATCAATTTGGCGCACCATACTCATGCTCATGGCAAACAAAGGCAGTAGTGAAATTGACAAGAAGAACGGACAACGGGGGGTAGAACATTATTTCCCTGCCGGTTTAAGTCAAGAGAGCAATGTGTTGTGCTACCGGGGCGGGGGAGGATCTGTGGTGAAAACTCCCCTTCCTTTTTTTGTTGTTGTTGAGAAATCTGCATGGTCGCGGTGTTGAAGTCAAAATCTTTCCCTTCCCTCTTCTTTATTTCCCTGCCGGTTTGTCAAGAGAGACCAGTTTGTGTACATTTTATTTTTTTTAATTTTTTTTTAGCTTGACGAAAATAGTCGTGTTTAGTTAGTTTCTCCATATACCAAATCGTTTGGTGTACGCATTTCTAAAACCCAGAAACTTTTTGGATGCAAATAAATGAACCTTTTCACATGATTCTATGGCTGCTTTATCTAAGCCCCATAACTTAGATGCATGATGATGATAAGGTTTTAGGTTAGGGATCTCTGAAATTCAGTGCCGTTCACGGCACTCATCGTTACAAAAAAGTTTATGATGTTAATATTTACATGTATGTCCCTTTTGTAAAGATAAACTGGAAAATGAAGTCCATTTTGTTCTTGTCTGTCCATATTTTCATAAATTGAGAGAAAATTCATCCCACTGAAATATTACAGGCAACCAAGTACTTTTCGACTCAGCCTTCTTTTAGCTTCAACACATGAAAAAAAACCTGTACGTGATTTATGTTTGTATTTGTATAAAGCACCTAGAACAATACCACCAATAACTGGAATGCCATCACACAGACTTCACGGCCGTTCAATTGCTGTCTGCCTTTTACCGCCGGCCGGGTGATATTTCTTTCAAAATTGCAACTTTTTGTTCTCGAAACAACACCAACAAAAAAATGGAGTGAAAACTGATCCAGAGAAAATCAGTGAATGTGAATGGCCCTACACCAACAAAAATCCAAAACGGAGTTCAAAGTGTCTCAGTGGTTTTGGGTCGGTAATGACAAGGAAGGAAACAAAAAAACTTCACACAATTTGAAACGGAATTAACAAAGAAAAAAAGAAGATTCATGATTGAGAAGAAAGAAAGAAAGAAAGAAAGAAAGAAAGAAGGGGGGAACCTTTCACCGTCCTTTCTGTGTCGAAGTTGTGTCTGGGCATTAATAATGTATACTGGGGAGTAACTTTTCGCCGCTCACAACAAATTACCCACATATCAGTCATCTCAATCAAAAAGTTTTAAGAAGAAGACGAAGAACAACGTACAACTACTCTCACTCCCATAAATTATAATGTACAACTTTATTTCTAGACTCGAAACCAAACACCCATCCACACCCAAAAATGACAAGGAAGGAAACAAAAAAACTTCACACAATTTGAAACGGAATTAACAAAGAAAAAAAAAATTCATGATTGAGAAGAAAGAAAGAAAGAAAGAAAGAAGGTGGGGAACCTTTCACCGTCATTTCTGCGTTGATATTATGTCAGGACATTTAAGTACGATGATCCACACAAAAAAAGTGATGTGCAGGCTTATAGATATATGATTCTGACAAAAGAGAACTTCTGTTTATTTGGCCCCAAACTCGCTTCGAAAGAATTTCAACAACAAAAAGTCTTTGTGGTAGTGGTGGTGTTAGTGACTTTTGAGTACGATGCTAAAGTGCTGTTATAGACTACATAATATATGATTCTGACAAAAGAGAACTTCTGTTTATTTGGCCCCTAAACTCGCTTCGAAAGAATTTCAACAACAACGAGTCTTTGTGGTAGTAGTGGAGGTGTTTGTGTTAGTGACTTTTGAGCACTTTGTTAAAATAGTACTTATAAAATATAGGATTCTGGCCACACAAAAAGGAGAACTACTTTTTGTTTTATAGTTGGGGCCCCCCACAAACTCGCTTCGAAAGAATTGTAACAACAAAAAGTCTTAGTGTTTGTGTTGTTAGTGACTTTTGAGCACGATGCTGCTAAAAAGAAAGTAATGTGATCAAAAAGAGAACTTCTTTTTTTTGATATCTCTCTACGCGGAGGAATATTATTATTATTATCCAAGCGGAGCGCGGGCAAAGCCCGCGCGTAGCGAGGTAGTTTTTTTTTTCATCTCCCAGCACTGAAAATTTTTTTGCCAAGTGGTGTCTGTCTGTGAACATTGTTCTAGAATTCATCTTTTAGCACAATATTAGCGACACTGTTTGGACAATTCTATTAAAATTAGGCGTACAAACTGATTTTGTTTCGGGGAATCCTCTCAGAGGATCAGAATTTTCATATAATATCATCGGAAGCTGTTACAACGGGAAAATGTGAAACTTTTGTCACTTTTTAACATGGAATTTCATCTTTGAGCGTTTCAAGCGGACTTTAATAAAATAGTTATTTGCGAATTAAGCAGCGGAAGACACTCACCGGTTCAACATGTGTATGGTCATTAAACCTCAAAACATTTCAGTAAGTGGTTTAGACAAACACCTCCGACATGTGAGGGTGACTGGTTTGTAGCTGAAGAGTTTTTTTCTAAAGTGTGTTCTAAATACAAATGACGTACTGGTAATGATGTAATGAGTTGTTCTAATCTTGTTCTTGGAACTCTTGCTGTTCCAAGCTTGTTCTTAGCAAGTCTTGGTGACGAGAACAAAGACTATCAATGAAATCTTTAGAAATAACCTCTGACAACGACGACGATGACGACGACGACGACGACGATAACAACAACAACAACAAATGACATCGACGACGACGACGACAACAACAACAACAACAACAACAACAACAACAACAAAAACAACAACACGAGAACAACAACAATCACGACAACGAACATGACAACAACAACACCAACAACTACGACGACAACTACAACGACTGGGTTATGATGACATCACCAATGATTTAAAGGCCGTTAAAAAATCGTTAAATCCTATTTCTTCACTGATTCTTATGAAATTTTAAAGGTAGGTTTGTTGTCCCCAACTTATTTTCACTCCATACTTTTCCAGAAGAAAAACATAATTTTGGCAGTTAAAAACCGTTAAATTTCAATTCTTCACCGATATTTATGAAATTTTGTGGGTAGGTTCGTTGTCCCCAACTGATTTTCACTCTATACTTTTCCAGAAGAAAGACATAATTTTGGCAGTTAAAAAACGTTAAATTTCAATTCTTCACCTATCTTTATGAAATTTAGTGGGTGGGTCCGTTGTCCCAAACTGAATTTTAAGACATACTTTTCCAGACAAAAAACCTTATTTTTGGCAGTTAAAAACCGTTAAATCTCAATTCTTCATCGATATTTATGAAATTTTGTGGGTAGGTTCGTTGTCCCCAACTGATTTTCACTCCATACTTTTCCAGAAGAAAAACATAATTTTGGCAGTTAAAAACCGTTACATTTAAATTTTCACCTATCTTTATGAAATTTAGTGGGTGGGTCCGTTGTCCCAAACTGAATTTCAAGACAAACTATTCCAGTCAAAAAAACTTATTTTTGGCAGTTAAAAACCGTTAAGTCTCAATTCTACACCGATATTTATGACATTTTGTGGGTAGGTTTGTTGTCAGATTTGACATGATGGCAGAATTGAAAGTGTGAGATATCCTGATGTTTCACAATTTATGCTGCATAATTCAGCCCCATAGGCGCTTGAATTTTAGGTGGAGTTGGATTTTTTTTCAGCCCAAACCAGTAACCCCCACATGGTTTTCATGTCCCTTTCTGAGAGACTTCAAGAAGTTTCAATTTGACGTCATGATTAGCCTGCCGCATTAGCAAGTATGAAAACACGTCATCGATGACACATTTTAAGACAGAGAGAGAGAGAGAGAGAGAGAGAGAGAGAGAGAGAGAGAGAGAGAGAGAGAGAGAGAGAGAGAGAGAATCATGTACACACAGATGGACGACTTCGCTTGGGGTATGTACTGCCCGGCAGTACACATCTACTTTATTATTATTATTATTAGCAGCCAATCAAAATTAGTGTAGTGACCTTCTTTTTTTTCTCGTCGTAGGAATAATGATCAGTGCTTCGGTTCCAACCAATCTAAAACGCCCGAGAGAAAACCGACCGACCAATCATAACCAAAAACACAAATCAACCAATCACAGGACTCATCGATCTTACATCAACATCTATATAAAGCAGATAACCACGGGAGAGGGTGGGAACAAACAGAGCCTTCGTTTTGTGGACCGCGCCTTTTTAAAACCCTAGACCTGATGACTTAATTATTAAACTACTTATTTTAAATTCTGAAGTGGCCTTTTCCGTTCAGCTCCTGTTGTGGCCTTGGTTTGTGGTCCCACACAGAACAAACAGAGCCTTCGTTTTGTGGACCGCGCCTTCTTTA